>NW_024748109.1:1557276-1577034 GCF_018991925.1 Homarus americanus
GTATTACGTATTAGCTTAACCTGACCAAAAGATGGTTAGGGTTAGTTGACTTTGAAAAAGCTTTTGATAAGGTAATACAAAAATAAACTTGGTTCTAGGACAACTGCCCTGGACATTTGCCACCCCCCCGGACAATTAGCCCCAAATTGCCAGTGAATAACTGGCAAAACATGGAAATAACCTAACTTTAACTTAAAATAACCAAACTTAACCTAACCTAACCTAATCAGGGGTGAAGCACAGCACAAATCTTGGAGCATCATTTACCAAGTTTGCTCAATACCCTTCAAGCTTGTTTATAATACTTGTTCGAGAATTATTCCAAAAGTTTCTTCCAGGTACCTTTATAAGACAGCTGAACCTATCAAGTACCCTCAGCCACGTATAACTTGTCTTATTGTATTACGTGTAAATGCTGTAGGTAAATATACTATATCAGTTTCACCACCAGACTGTACCTGACCATGAGGCCTAGTTGGTTCTCGCCCGGGTGTCCTGAGGCCCCGGTGTTGTTGTTCTTAATCCACAAACCAACAAAGTAAAAATTAAATGTGATGATTAATGGTGTGACATTATTTTTCAATAATTTCACAGATAAAGCATGAACAACCATCCTCTAGAATCTAGACACTCATGTGTGCTGAACATTTTCATTTGTGAATTAATAATTACATGTTTCAGTTCTACATTAGTACACTGAGGAAACCCATAGTGGTAACAGTACCCGAGGTCTGTACAACACTACGTAGGTTGTAGGTTGTAGTCAGCTACCAAACAGGGAGGTACTACCGCCTGGGAAGATATTGAAGCATAATGAAGTCTAATGGTGGACCCTGCTGCCATATGGCATCGCGAAAATTGTGACCAAGTCCGAAGTTGGATTTGACTTTCTGCCTCATTTACACACAATTGCAGGGACTCAATCATTATACTATTGACAACACAACATACATAGTGTTTTGTTTCACTTTTGATCTTTTTAATTTTTGTATTTATGGTTCTTTATTATTATTACTACTACTAATACAGTTATTTTATTATTATTATTATTATTATCATTATTATTTTATTTTTTATTATAAAATTTATTTACTATGACTTATTATTATTGTTTATTATTATTACCATTTCGCCCCTCAAGGCCCCGATGTGGGTAAGTGACTCCAGCCGTGGGTTAATCCCCGTAAAAAAATTACTTCAATGCATCTTCCGCATCACAACAGGTCCTGACACAGAGTACCAACACAACTATATACCTCTAGATTACATTTTAAACATTTATAAAAAATATATATATATACATTCAGTAAGGTTAGTATTATAACTCACCAACCACACAATATTGTAGTGGTGTTAGTCACTCTTGATGTTACAATGTATTACTGTGCTTCAACTAAGATCGTTTAAGTGCGTATTCTAGATTAGCTAAACACTTGTCACCTACAATAAAGAACTATATCTCTGGGTGCCATTAAGTCCGCTACCTTACCATCACCGGTACTAAGACTGTTTATTCACAGCCAAGTCCTCGTACACCGAGAAGCCTAACTTGAAAGTACTGATCCGTTAAATTATCAAACGCTTTTACGACACATATTCGTCATAGCTGATAATAATTCAAAGCTACACCAAACTATTTCACTTCAGCAAAAACACAAAAATACCGAGAAAATATTAAATTAAGCTGCGACTTCCACAAGATATGACCATCAAGCAGAGGCAGGACTAGGGAAGAGAAACCTTTCCAAGATTCTCTATGATAATTTTATCATAATTGACGCTGAGTAGATGTGTCTCCACTTAATAAACGTTATTTTACTTCGTTTTAGAAGGAGTCAATCAGTAAAATATTCGTATAATTATCTTCAGCTGGGAAGATCACTCAATCGTTCGAACTCACGAGAATCTGGACTCAAAGTCGTACAGATAAAAACCTCATGTACTTATACCTCGACGGGCAGATAAAGAAGATAATTAGGATCTATATCATCGGTCAGAGGACAACAGCAAGAACTCAAATTTATCATTTATTACCACAACATGATGATTATTGTGTCAATATTCCCACAAGAAGAAGACTTACTTTGAAGGCTCTATCGGGTGTAAACTGGTCTCCTCTCGCCATACCTTGTAGCTAGACAGTCTACAGGTATCCATTTGCAAGACGGTGGTGTCTGGTTCGCTAACCACAGAGATGGGAAGCAAATCATCTATCATCAAATGCTGTCGTCATCTTGTGGTTACACGTTACCCATATTGATGACAACGGGGAGCACAACCATAAGCAACAACTGACCGTGAACAACCTGTCACCAACGAGGTGTGTACAAGATTGGCCTAGTTGGAGTAAGTACTGTACTGTACAGTCGTTTTGTTGAGGAGTTGAGGTTAATTTTGTTTTAATTCTGAACATAAATAATAGTACCGTATGTTTAACAACTCTTTAATACACTGTAGTATAAACGTATTTCAGATTAAAGCGTTTATATACACAATCAATTCACTTCGCCAAATGCTTAACTTTATCAAACTCAATACGTACACATTTATAGTTGCTACATGGTCAGTGGGCAGTGAGGGTGGAGGTGAGAGACGACACAAATTTAGCTGGTAACACCTAAAGTTTTCTGCCATGATGTTGGCAGGTATTAGGCTGTTCTTGGTGGAGGTATTAGGCTGTTCTTGTGGAAGTATTAGGCTGTTCTGTGGAGGTATAGCTGTTCTCGGTGAAGGTATTAGGCTGTTCTGGTGGAGGTATTAGGCTGTTCCTGGTGGAGGTATTAGGCTGTTCTTGGTGAGGTATTAGGCTGTTCTTGGTGAAGGTATTAGCTGTTCTGTGGAGGTACTAGGCTGTTCTTGTGAGGTATTAGGCTGTTCTTGGTGGAGGTATTAGGCTGTTCTCGGTGAAGGTATTAGGCTGTTTGGTGGGAGGTATTAGGCTGTTCTTGGTGGAGTATTAGGCTGTTCTTGGTTGAGGTATTAGGCTGTTCTCGGTGAAGGTATTAGGCTGTTCTTGTTGGTGTATTAGGCTGTTCTCAGAAGGTATTAGCTGTTCTTGGTGAAGGTATTAGGCTGTTCTTGGTGAAGGTATTAGGCTGTTCTTGGTGGAGGTATTAGGATGTTCTATGTGAAAATATTAGGCTGTTCTTGGTGGAAGTATTAGGCTGTTCTTGGTGAAAATATTAGGCTGTTCTTGGTGGAGGTATTAGGCTGTTCTGGTGAAAATATTAGGCTGTTCTTGTGAAGTATTAGGCTGTTCTTGGTGGAAGTATTAGGCTGTTCTTGGTGGAGGTATTAGGCTGTTCTTGGTGAAAATATTAGGCTGTTCTTGGTGAAGTATTAGGCTGTTCTTGGTGAAGGTATTAGGCTGTTCTGGTGGAGGTATTAGGTTGGTGAGAAAATATTAGGCTGTTCTTGGTGGAAGTATTAGGCTGTTCTTGGTGAAGGTATTACTGTTCTTGTGGAGGTATTAGGCTGTTCTCGGTGGAGGTATTAGCTGTTCTTGTGAAGGTATTAGGCTGTTCTTGGTGGAGTATTAGGCTGTTCTTGTGGAGGTATTAGGCTGTTCTCGGTGGAGGTATTAGGCTGTTCTTGGTGGAGGTATTAGGCTGTTTTGGTGGAGGTATTAGGCTGTTCTCGGTGAGTATTAGGCTGTTCTTGGTAGTATTAGGCTGTTTTGGTGAAGGTATTAGGCTGTTCTTGGTGAGGTATTAGGCTGTTCTCGGTGGAGGTATTAGGCTGTTTGGTGGAGGTATTAGGCTGTTCTCGGTGGAGGTAATAGGCTGTTCTGTGGTGAGTGTATTAGGCTGTTCTGGTTGAGGTATTAGGCTGTTCTCGGTGGAGGTATTAGGCTGTTCTTGGTGAAGGTATTAGGCTGTTCTTGGTGAGGTATTAGGCTGTTTCAGAAGGTATTAGGCTGTTCTGGTGATATTAGGCTGTTCTTGGTGGAGTATTAGGCTGTTCTTGGTGAAGGTATTAGGCTGTTCTGGTGGAGGTATTAGGCTGTTCTTGGTGGAGGTATTAGGCTGTTTCGGTGAGGTATTAGGCTGTTTCGGTGAAGGTATTAGGCTGCTCTTGGTGGAAGTATTAGGCGTTTTGGTGAAGGTATTCGGCTGTTCTCGGTGGAGGTAATAGGCTGTTCTCGGTGGAGGTATTAGGCTGTTCGGTGAGGTATTAGGCTGTTCTTGGTGAGGTATTAGGCTGTTCTCGGTGGAGGTATTAGGCTGTTCTCGGTGGAGGTATTAGGCTGTTCTTGGTGGAGGTATTAGGCTGTTCTCGGTGAAGGTATTAGGCTGTTCTCGGTGAAGGTATTAGGCTGTTCTTGGTGGAGGTATTAGGCTGTTCTCGGTGGAGGTATTAGGCTGTTCTTGGTGGAAGTATTAGGCTGTTCTTGGTGAAAATATTAGGCTGTTCTTGGTGAAAATATTAGGCTGTTCTTGGTGGAAGTATTAGGCTGTTCTTGGTGAAGTATTAGGCTGTTCTTGGTAGTATTAGGCTGTTCTTGGTGGAAGTATTAGGCTGTTCTTGGTGGAAGTATTAGGCTGTTCTTGGTGGAAGTATTAGGCTGTTCTTGGTGGAAGTATTAGGCTGTTCTTGGTGGAAGTATTAGGCTGTTCTTGAAAGCTTTTATCATCTTCACAATTACCAGTTTGTTCGCCTTAATGTATATCAATGTGGCGATAGAACAAGGAACCGATACTGTATGTAAGTTATGGTTGGGCTGTACTGTATGTAAGTTATGGTTGGGCTGTACTGTATGTAAGTTATAGTTGGGCTGTACTGTATGTAAGTTATGGTTGGGCTGTACTGTATGTAAGTTATGGTTGGGCTGTACTGTATGTAAGTTATGGTTGGGCTGTACTGTATGTAAGTTATGGTTGGGCTGTACTGTATGTAAGTTATGGTTGGGCTGTTCTGTATGTAAGTTATGGTTGGGCTGTACTGTATGTAAGTTATGGTTGGGCTGTACTGTATGTAAGTTATGGTTGGGCTGTACTGTATGTAAGTTATGGTTGGGCTGTACTGTATGTAAGTTATGGTTGGGCTGTACTGTATGTAAGTTATGGTTGGGCTGTACTGTATGTAAGTTATGGTTGGGCTGTACTGTATTTGGTTGTTCACTAACCTGCTCCATTGGCTTTTAAACTCGATTATATCTTGCTGCACCACAACATTTTCATTATACTTAAACATTTAGCTAATAGTGAAGTCTTCGCCATATACAAGATGAAATAAGACTGTTGCGTTAGACTGAAATTTGATGTGTTATTTGTAAATCTGATCCTCAACAGTCGAGAGAATTTTGAAGACTTTACAAGGAACAATTCTGTGCCTGGGACGTATCATAGTTTCTAGAGCCAGATTTAATGTTACTCGAGGTTAAGTTGAATTAGTTTAACTTGGGGTAGTCAGGTAAGTAGCCAGCTCCGGCCTCAGAAGGTACTTATTGACGAGACTAAACCTGTAAATACTGTACCTCTGAATACATGATTAACTTCTCACTTAATTGCATGTGAATATTAAAGTAATACCGGGTATATATTTAATTTATTTTAATTTTTACTTCTAAACTTATTAAACTTATTATTTTATTTATATCATCATAGTTTTAAGTTATGATGTTGCCAGTGTGGGAACCGCGCAGCTGTCCACAATTTCAGTCCGAGTGTACAGTAAGCAGTATTTAATGTGTTCATAATACTGACGCGTCTCCTGTAGTTGTACCACCATACTCCAAGGTTACACTGTACCACCATACTCCAAGGTTACACTGTACCACAATACTCCAAGGTTACACTGTACCACCATACTCCCAGGCTACACTGTACCACCATACTCCAAGGTTACACTGTACCACCATACTCCAAGGTTACACTGTACCACCATACTCCAAGGTTACACTGTACCACCATACTCCAAGGTTACACTGTACCACCATACTCCAAGGTTACACTGTACCACCATACTCCAAGGTTACACTGTACCACCATACTCCAAGGTTACACTGTACCACCATACTCCAAGGTTACACTGTACCACCATACTCCCAGGTTACACTGTACCACCATACTCCAAGGTTACACTGTACCACCATACGCCAAGGTTACACTGTACCACCATACGCCAAGGTTACACTGTACCACCATACTCCCAGGTTACACTGTACCACCATACTCCAAGGTTACACTGTACCACCATACTCCCAGGTTACACTGTACCACCATACTCCCAGGTGTTACACTGTACCACCATACCCAAGGTTACACTGTACCACCATACGCCAGTATAAGTTACACTGTACCACCATACCCAAGGTTACACTGTACCACTCATACGCCATAAAGTTACACTGTACCACCATACTCCAATATACTGTACCACCATACCCCTTGTTATACCCGTACCACCATACTCCGTTGTTACACTGTACCACCATACGCCAGCAGTTACACTGTACCACCATACAGCAGTTACATCTGTACCACCATACTCCCTAGGAAATATAATGTACCACCATACCTGTTGTTGGTGCACTGTACCACCATACCCCAGGAAACACTGTACCACCATACTCCCAGGAAATACACTGTACCACCACAGTTACACTGTACCAATATACCCCAGGTTACACTGTACCACCATACTCCCAGGTTACACACTACCATACACCAGGTTCGTACCACCATACCCCAGGTTACACTGTACCACCATACCCCAGGTTACACTGTACCACCATACCCCAAAGGTTACACTGTACCACCATACCCCAGGTTACACTGTACCACCATACCCCAGGTTACCTACCACCATAGCGCTTCACCATACCCCAGGTTACACTGTACCACCACCCCAGGTTACACTACCACCATACCCGTTACACTGTACCACCATACGCCAAGGTTACACTGTACCACCATACCTCCAGAGTTACACTGTACCACCATATCCCAGGTTACACTGTACCACCATACTCCCAGGTTACACTGTACCACCATACTCCACAGGATACCTTACCACCATACCCCAGGTTACACTGTACCACCATATACCCAGGTTACACTGTACCACCATACGCCAAGGTTACACTGTACCACCATACTTGCGTTACACTGTACCACCATACTCCGTTACACTGTACCACCATACTACCAGCTAACACTGTACCACCATACCCCAGGTTACACTGTACCACCATACGCCGTTACACTGTACCACCATACCCAAGGTTACACTGTACCACCATACCCCAGGTTACACTGTACCACCATACCCCAGGTTACACTACCACCATACTCCCAGATTACACTGTACCACCATACTCCCAGTACACTGTACCACCCATACGGAATGACCACCATACCAGGTTACACTGTACCACCATACTCCCAGGTTACACTGTACCACCATACCAGGTTACACTGTACCACCACATACTCCCAGATTACACTGTACCACCATACCCCCAGGTTACACTGTACCACCATACTCCAAAGGTTACACTGTACCACCATACCCCAGGTTACACTGTACCACCATACTCCCAGGTTACACTGTACCACCATACGCCCAATACACTGTACCACCATACCCAGGTAGCACTGTACCACCATACCCCAGAGAACTGTACCAACATACCAGTTACACTGTACCACCATACTCCCCAGATTACACTGTACCACCATACTCCCAGATACACTGTACCACCACTCCCAGGTTACACTGTACCACCATACCCCAGGTTACACTGTACCACCATACTCCCAGGTTATACTGTACCACCATACTCCCAGGTTACACTGTACCACCATACTCCCAGGTTACACTGTACCACCATACTCCCAGGTTACACTGTACCACCATACCCCAGGTTACACTGTACCACCATACTCCCCAGATACACTGTACCACCATACCCCAGGTTACACTGTACCACCATACTCCCAGACACTGTACCAATACTCCCAGGTTACACTGTACCACCACTTCCAGGTCACGTGACTGTTGTGGTCAAAATATCGCTCCAGCCTTGGACAATTCACAGTCACCAGGGCGGATCCAGGAGGAGTCCTAGTCTGAACCCCCACCCTTTCCAGCAGAAAATTCCAATACTTTTCTTAATGCAACATTGCACTTAAGACATTTTTGCATAGTAAAAAGTAATTACTATTGACCTCAGAATATCTCCTAATATTGTCAGATTTCCCAAAAAAAAACAAATCTGGGGTCTTACAGCACCGCCTCCCCATCAAGGTTGGCTCCTGTGCTTGCCATGTTCCCACCACCACTTCTTGGATCACCCTTTGATATTCCTGGATGTGCCCCTGGTGACCGCGATTGACCTACCACAGTGAAGGCAGTGCCGGTAACAATGTGTGACCTCAAGAGACCTGGTCAGGTGGTGGTGAGGACAGCAGGTGGTGGTGAGGTGGGGGTAGCAGGATGGTGGTGAGGTGTAGCAGGTGTTGACGAGGAGGTAGCAGGGTGGTGGTGAGGGGGTAGCAGAATGGTGGTGAGGGGTAGCAGGGTGGTGGTGGAGGGGGGTAGCAGGGTGGTGGTGAAGGGGTAGCAGGGTGGGGGAGGGGGTAGCAGGTGGTGGTGAGGGGGGTAGCAGGGGGAGAGTGAAGGGGCAGCAGGTAGCAGGGTGATGAAGGGCAGCAGGGTGGTGGTGAGAGGGGGGCAGCAGGGTGGTGGTGAGAGGGGGTAGGAGGGTGGTGGTGAGAGGGGGATAGCAGGGTGGTGGTGAAGGGGGCAGCAGGGTGGTGGTGAAGGGGGGTAGCAGGGTGGTGGAGAAGGGGGTAGCAGGGGTGGTGAAGGGGTAGCAGGTGGTGGTGAGAGTGGGGGCAGCAGGGTGGTGGTGAAGGGGGTAGCAGGGTGGTGGTGAAGTAGCAGGTGGTGGTGAAGGGGTAGCAGGGTGGTGGTGAAGGGGAACAGGGTGATGGTGAAAGGGGGTAGCAGGATGGGTGAAGGGGGCAGGGTGGTGGTGAAGGGGTAGCAGGGTGGTGGTGAAGGGGCAGCAGGGTGGTGGTGAAGGGGTAGCAGGGGGGTGAGGGGGTAGCAGGGGTGGTGGTGAAGGGGGTAGCAGGTGGTGGTGAAGGGGGGTAGCAGGTGGTGGTGAAGGGGGGTAGCAGGGAGGTGAAGGGGGCAGCAGGGTGGTGGTGGAGGGGGGGCAGCAGGGTGGTGGTGAAGGGGGTAGCAGGTTGGTGGTGAGGGGCAGCAGGGTGGTGGTGAAGGGCAGCAGGGTGGTGGTGAAGGGGTAGCAGGGTGGTGGGTGAAGGGGGCAGCAGGTTGGTGGTGAGGGGGTAGCAGGGTGGTGAAGAAGCAGCAGGGTGGTGAAGGGTAGCAGGGTGGTGGGTGAAGGCAGCAGGGTGGTGGTGAAGGGGGAGCAGGGGTGGTGGTGAGGGGGCAGCAGGGGTGGTGGGTGAAGGGGTAGCAGGGTGGTGGTGAGGGGGGCAGCAGGGTGGTGGTGAGGGTGTAACAGGGTGGAGGTGAAGGGTAGCAGGGTGGTGGTGAGGGGGCAGGCAGGGTGGTGGTGAAGGGGGGTAGCAGGGTGGTGGTGAGGGGGGGTAGCAGGGTGGTGGTGAAGGGGTAGCAGGTGGTGGTGAGGGGGGGGCAGCAGGGTGGTGGGTGAAGGGGTAGCAGGGTGGTGGGGAAGGGGGTAGCAGGGTGGTGGTGAAGGCAGCAGGGTGGTGGTGAGGGGTGGCAGGGTGGTGGTGAGGGGTGGCAGCAGGGTGGTGGGTGAAGGGGGCAGCAGGGTGTTGGTGAAGGGGTAGCAGGGTGGTGGTAGCCAGGCAGGTTGGTGGTGGCGGGGGTAGCAGGGTGGTGGTGAAGGGGGGTAGCAGGTGGTGGTGGAGGGGGGTAGCAGGGTGGTGGTGAAGGGGGTAGCAGGGTGGTGGTGATGGGGGTAGTAGCAGGGTGATGGTGAGGGGGGTAGCAGGGTGGTGGTGAAGGGGGCAGCAGGGTGGTGGTGAGGGGGGGGTAGCAGGGTGGTGGGTGAGGGGGGCAGCAGGGTGGTGGGTGAGGGGGTAGCAGGGTGGTGGTGAGGGGGGTAGCAGGGTGGTGGTGAGGGGGCAGAGGGTGGTGGTGAGGGGGGGTAGCAGGGGTGGTGGTGAGGGGGCAGCAGGCAGGAGGGGGGGGTAGCAGGTGGTGGTGAGGGGGGGGCAGTAGCAGGGTGGTGGGTGGAGGGGTGGCAGAGGGTGGTGGTGAAGGGGGCAGCAGGTGGTGGTGAAGGGGGCAGCAGGGTGGTGGTGAGGGGGGTAGCAGGGTGGTGGTGAAGGGCAGGGGTGGGTGGGTGAGGGGCAGCAGGGTGGTGGTGAAGGAGCAGGGTGGTGGGATGGGGCAGCAGGGCAGGTGAAGGGGCAGCAGGGTGGCGGGTGAGGGGTGCAGCAGGGTGGTGGTGAGGTGGCAGAGGTGGTGGTGAAGGGGCAGCAGGGTGGTGGTGAAGGGCAGCAGGGTGGTTGGGTGAAGGGGGCAGCAGGCGGTGGGTGAAGGGGCAGCAGGGTGGTAGGTGGGGGCAGCAGGGTGGTGGTGAAGGGGGTAGCAGGGTGGTGGTGAAGGGGGTAGCAGGGTGGTGGTGAAGGGGGTAGCAGGTGGTGGTGGCGGGGGGGTAGAGGTGGTGGTGCGGGGAGCAGGGTGGTGGTGAAGGGGGTAGAGGTGGTGGTGAAGGGGGTAGCAGGGTGGTGGGTGATGGGGGTGTGCAGTAGCAGGGGTGATGGTGAGGGGGGGGCAGCAGGTGGGTGGTGGGTGAGGGGGGGCAGGTGGTGGTGAGGGGGGGCAGCAGGTGTGAGGGGGGTAGCAGGGTGGTGGTGAGGGGTAGCAGGGCTGGTGAGGGGGCAGCAGGGTGGTGGGTGAGGGGGCAGCAGGGTGGTGTGAAGGGGAGCAGGGTGGTGGTGAGGGGGGTAGCAGGTGGTGGTGAGGGGGTAGCAGGGTGGTGGTGAAGGGGGTAGCAGGGTGGTGGTGAGGGGGCAGTAGGGTGGTGGTGAGGGGGGTAGCAGGGTGGTGGTGAAAGGGGGTAGCAGGGTGGTGGGTGAAGGGGGCAGGGTGGTGGTGAGGGGGGGGGTAGCAGGGTGGTGGTGAGGGGGGTAGCAGGTGGTGGGTGAAGGGGTGGGGTAGCAGGGTGGTGAAGGGGCAGAGGTGGTGGAGGGGTAGCAGGGAGGGTGAAGGGGGTAGCAGGGTGGTGGTGAAGGCAGCAGGGTGGTGGTGAAGGGGGTAGCAGGGTGGTGGGTGAGGGGGGGGGAAGCAGGTGGTGGTGAAGGGGGTAGCAGGGTGGTGGTGAAGGGGTAGCAGGGTGGTGGTGGAGGGGGGTAGCAGGGTGGTGGTGAAGGGGGGCAGCAGGGTGGTGGTGAAGGGGTAACAGGGTGGTGGTGAAGGGGGTAGCAGGGTGTGGTGGTGAAGGGGTAGCAGGGTGGTGGTGAGGGTAGCAGGTGGTGAATGTAAGAGTTGTAGTGGTGAAGGGTAGGGTGGTGGTGAGAGGGTAGCAGGGTGGGTGGTGAAGGGGTAGCAAGGGTGGTGGTGAGGGGGTGGGTAAGCAGGGTTGGTGGTGAAGGGGGTGCTGAGAGTGGTGGTGAAGGGGTGGTAGAGGGTGGTGGTGAGGGGGGTAGCAGGGTGGTGGTGGGGCAGCAGGGTGGTGGTGAAGGGGGTGGCAGGGTGGTGGTGGGGGGGTGGGGTGGTGGTGAAGGGGGCAGCAGGGTGGTGGTGAAGGGGGCAGCAGTTGGTGGTGAAGAAGGAGCAGCAGGGTGGTGGTGAAGAGATGGGGCAGCAGGGTGTGGTGGTGAAAGATGGGGAGTAGCAGGGTGTGGTGGTGAAGGGGAGTAACAGGGTGGTGGTGGGAGTGGCAGAATGTGTGGTGAAGGGGTAACAGGGTGGTGGTGAAGGGGGTAGCAGGGGTGGTGGTGAAGGGTAGCAGAGTTGGTGGTGGAGGATGTGAATTGGTGGTGAAGGGTTTGCAGGTGGTGGTGAAAGAAGTTAGCAAGGGTGGTGGTGAGATTGAGAATGGTGGTGGGTGGGGTGGTGGTAGGGTAGCAGGGTGTGGTGGTGAAGGGTAGCAGGGTGGTGGGTGAAGGTGGTGGTGAAGGGTAGCAGGGTGGTGGTGAAGGGTATGGTGGTGAAGGTGGGGGATGGTTGGTGAGGTAGGGGTGGTGGTGAGGGGGTGGGGTGGTGGTGAAGGGGGTAGCAGGGTGGTGGTAGCGTTACTGGGATAATACATAATGACCTAGTGTAAATTAGGTGAAGCTTGTGTAGTCGATACAGTACTGACACTAGCGCCACACCTCACTGTTGAAGCTACACTGCTCACTTATCATGTTATCACAAACAAACATCGCTGAATGATGAGGTAGCTGTGTTGATCAGCTGTTCACAGAGGGGCAAAAAGGTCTTGGCCTCATCCAATACAAGTCAAGATATCCTTGTTGGCAACCTAACCCAACCTAAATTGTTGGGTCTCGTTGTACACTACTGCACACTGAGTAACAAACTTCACAGCGATCACGTATAACATCAAAGTAAGCAAAAGAAACATCTCTTCTACCAGACGTGTGATAAGTACAATGCACACGACGGGGTGACTCCACGACCCTAATTACTATTCACGGGTTGATCATCTAAAGTTCAGGAGGAAAGAATTTGACCTCCCATGGGCTCTATGATAGTCTGATGACACATTTTGTCTCACCAACCACTGTATAACGCCAGAGAGAGCTAACTTACCTTCTTAGACACACCAAAGTTCACGGGTATGGTCGATATAATCCAAAAGACTTATGGGTTGGGCACTTCGAATTGGCGCGCGTCCTGTGCCACACCACGAGGACGAGTGTCACTCACACCTCCCTCCTGTGCCACCCACAACAGTTTTTTGCTCACTGATCAATTCCACAACATACACATGTTTCACTATTGAAATGGTTCACTGGCGCCGCCCTGAGATATCACAGATAAGTATACAAAACAAGGATAAACGCCACTGCTGTGCCACTCACACGTCCACCCCGCACTACACTTCACAAATGAATGAAATAGTTGCCGCGCCGCAAATTGTCCCAACCGAGGCATTTTACATTATACTTTCTCTCTCCTGGTTATTCTTTGCCCATTATCGGCCACCATCCCTGCACATGAAGTATTGTTATACCCGAAATGTATTCAAATTGTATATTTATAATAAACTGGAATGTGTATTTTGGTTTAAGGATCGCCAAAAGGAATTTTCAGCAATGGGCCACAACAGCTGAGTGGTGGTGGCGGGGAGTTTAAACCTCGGCAGACGACAACTTGTGGATTACTAAAGAAAACTGGAAGTAGTAAAGCGATAACTTAACTAACGTTAACATTATGTTTGTGTCAACACGCTTAGAAATTCTATTGGGTAAATTTAGTACATGCTAAATACGATACTGAGTTTTATATTTGTGCAACATAAACAAATTATATAAAGAGCAATAATCTATTAGGATGTTCCAAAGTTTTCAGTATAAATGCAATGAAAAATTAATTAAATAAAACAATTGTGTGTATTATTATTATTATGATTTTCCTAACGGGTGAAATAAGAACATATCCAGTACCAGAATCACTCACGATATGACATGAAGGTCAGGGTAAAATGAAGTCCTTATTCCCTAACACCATCCAGCTGCTGTTCTTTCATACCTAGTTAATAGACTATTAAACAGGGTAGCAGTCTTTAGTCTTTAAACGAAAGCGCTTGGGAACTCCGTGTTTTATTCTTTCCTTGTGGTTATCAGTATATATATATATATATATATAACCTAAACCTCTCTCGGACGGTGGTAACTTAAATCCTAAAATTAGCTGGATGACCGAAACCACAATAATACCCAAAAGATCATCGTCAAATGTTTAATATTACACCATAATTTGGGTTAATAGTTAGACGTTGCTAATACCTAAATATAAATTGAGTCATATAGGGAGAGAGAGAGAAAAAAAAATAATAATTTATTCTATAGCGTTTCAGTAGGAAATTTATATTTTTCGAGTATTTTAATCGATAAAAATACCCACAATACTAGCTGTTCGAAGTAGACGGGCTTTTAAGTTGAGGTAAAATGTGGGGTAAAATACTTTAAAAGGAACACCAAACAAACCTTTGAAAACCTAACTTGTAAAAATGTTGAGAATAACTTTTGAGTTTATGGATCCATCCTCATCTGAGCACCGAAAACAATACCAGCGATTAAACACCGAAAATATGAAAAGGTAAACTTTTTTATAGTTTTAGAATTTTTAAAAGTTTGGGTAACGTTAGGTCAGGTTTTCAAGTTTATTTATTTATATATTTATATTTTTTTATCCCATATTTTCCCTCTACTTGAAATTTGGCCCTGTCCACTTTGAACAAGTTATATTGTTGGTAATTTTATCGGTTAAAATACTCGAAAAATATACATTTCCGGCGGAAATGCTATGGAATAATTTTTTTTTTTCGATTTCTCCCTCTATAAGACTCAATATATAAGTAGATGTTGGCAACTTTTAAATATTTCCCATTATTTGTACAGTTGCAAGAATGTGTTCCTATCTCCCAGTGTTTTAACTTTTAACCCGTGTCTCCAAACGGCCAACCTTTACGACCTATAGCAAACCTATCCACCAATCACGCCCATCGTTACACGACCACTACCCATTCCTTCATAAATAGTGATACTAGAACTCCAACGGTGCCATTTGGAGACACGGGTTACTACAGGGGGTGTAGGAACACTTTTCCACAACTGTGCCATAATTACAGTATACTGTATTAGAACACATAAATATCCTGTATTAACTATCTTACACTACCATTATGATAATGGCTGTTTTCTATGAAAAATCAAAGAAAATGAAACTATATATGTTTAAGATACACTAATCTAATTGTATTTCTTTTCTATGCATTATTTTAATTCTTGTTAGCTTAATAGCCATTAATGTGATTGGTCTATATTAGTATGCCCCACGCCACAGAGACAAGAAAAAACATATTCAAGGTTCGTACTTAAAGAAATACATCATATTCATTACCAGTATATATAGGTCAGCGTTATGTGCGTGATGTCACTGTTCACTGTCATGCAGGAGTGGTTCATATACATTGGACGTAATATTCTAATTGAAGACTAATCAGTGTAGGCTAGCAAATTTGGAATAAACAGCAAGAATGTCCTCAAGCACCCCTGATTCAATGTAGTAATTACAAAGTTCATGATACAGGTACTTTAACGGGCAATGTTCGGTGGATTTGGCATCCTGTGTACCGCCGACAAGGCCGTGGGCTCGTAACACACGTCTTGCCCGCGGTGCCCACCATTTCTCTGAGGATGTCGGTCACACTGTAAAGGGCGGACTTTTTCTTTTTATTCTATCCTTCAGATTTATTCTATTAAATATATTTCTTCTCTTTTATTTTTCAATATATTTATATTCTTTATATTCTACTTTATTTATTTATTTTCTTGCTCATGTCTATCTTTTATATTAATTTTTTCTGGTGTATATATTTAATAATTTCATATGCTGTGTCTTTATTTCTACAGTATAATTATATATCTTATATTTCTCTGCTTATATTTTCCAACTCAATATTCTTTTCTTTACTTCATTTATTTTCATATATAGTATTGTATTTTCTGAATTTCTATGTCCTTACCTTTCTGAAGTATACACTGTTTTAATTATATTCTAAACCATGGATTAGTCTGGGGAAACCATGTCATTCTTATTACAACACTTATTATACTTTCAAGGGTAGCCTGCCACCACCCAGACTTTTATTAGAATATAACAACACGAGAATAACTCATTATAGTGCCTCCTTCTTTCCTCACACAGCCAAACTGTAGGATGCTCTGCCTTCTTCTGTGTTTCCATACTTATACAATCAGCCTCACTTTAAAAAGCTGGTTTTCCGGCATCTTTGTGGTGTAGATTAACACAGTATAACCTTTTTCTTCTCTATTTTCAATTTCTTTCTGTTCTTTTTCTTCGCCCCCGAGGCCCCGTTGTGGGTCGTTTGACCTGTGCCCAGGAGGGCTAATTCCAGTAAAAAGTCTTTGACAGTGTCACATTCAATAATATAGTGTTCAAGTGTATGCTTTAAAGGTTTATCACAAAGTTTACATGCTGAGTGTTCTGGTATGGGTACAGCGTTACTATCTTGCCAGATGTGTCTGTATCCTAGCCTAATTATGGTCACAACTATATCACATTGTCTAGTTCTGTCCTTATGCTGGCCATAACGGTACCTCTTGTCACAAAATTTATCATCTAATATACTATAGGACTAGGCGTGTGTCTGTGTGTTTGTGTGTGTGTGTCTGTTCTGGGCAGCCGAAACGGCACAATCATTTTTCATCAAACTTGGTGGAAAAATCGCAAAAAATTCGTAGAGTGGAACAAACCTGGTCCCATTCGATGGTTTATTTAGGAAGGTATTTTAATTAACAATTTTATTTACGATGGAAACGATGCAAGTCTACGGACTTGGCGCACCCTCATTAGCTGTACGCTGTCACGAGCGTCAAAACTTTCACAAGGGCACGATGGGCCAGCGATCACTTGTATTTACTAATGCTACAACTGCCAGGTCTCTCTGCATTTCTCAGTTCTTCTAGATCAGGGTTCATGATTCTGACTTGAATGTTTTTAATTACAGCATTGGACAGGCCAAGGTCACAGTCAACATTTTCTTTCTTACATGCCTCATTGGCCAGTCTATCAGCACGGTCATGATACCTAATTCCAACATGGGACGGAATCCACACAAATTCAATTCTAGAGTTGTTCTCACTGGAAGTTATCACATTTCTTTTAATATCGCATACAAATTTCAAAGCACTTTGAGTCACAGAATATCACCCCACCTCCATTTTCTTAAAGGTAGTCTGTAGCTAAGTATATTCCAGTTAGTTCAGTTTGTGTTGTGCTGGCCCAGTTGTTCAGCCTTTGTTTGTTTGACACTATCATCTCTTTTTCTTTATATATTACAATTGCACAGCCTGTTCTACCTGTGTTTGTCTGCACAGAACCATCAGTAAAATCATAACATTCACTTGATTTAATACTCTCTACAGTATGTGTCTGTTAATAGTTTCTAGTGTGACATATCTCATCACATCGGTGTTCAACATTTGCTTACTACCAACAGGAGTGTAATTAATAGAAACTGATATATCCAGCCAAGGAGGAATGGCATTAATGGGCTCGTCTGGAGTGATTGGGACATTCAGTTTCAAGAGATCTGCAACACTTTTATGAAGCCACGCCCCAAAGAGAGTCTCTTGTGGAAGGTTAGCGAGATAGTCGGGATTGCTTAGATAGAACATCAGCTCAGTTTGAGCTGTAGTTTGGGGACCATTGTTCTTCAAAACTTTGACACAAAACATGGTATTAAGTAGAGCTATCCTCTCAGATAGGGAGGGCAGTCCGAGCTCTTTCCTCATGTTTACTATTCTGGTTGATTTTGGGCATCCTAGAATGATGCGAAAGGCTTCATTTTGCACTACCTCAAGCATGTTTCATGGGACACGGTAAGAATAAAGGACAATTAAAGAAGGTTATATAAGACAGAAATAACATAGAAAATATAAATAGAAACACAGAGAAAATAAGATAATATATAATAGGACAAAAAAGAGATATAAAATAAAATTATATATATATATATATATATATATATATATATATATATATATATATATATATATATATATATATATATATATATATATATATATATATAGAAGTATCTCCTCTTACACAGATATAATAAGAAAATAATTCAATTGAAAGATGGAAAAAAAAAGCTTAAAATCCTCCCTTACAGCAATAGATAGGACGAAATTAAATATATACGTTAGGTGTTATTGTTGACAATAAATTAAGTAGTAGCAAGACATTAGTGAAAAAATAAATGCATACGAGGTTGCAGCTCTATGTAAAATTGAAATCATATTTAAAATTAGTCTACCACGAAAATAGTTACATTTTCTTTGATAAATCGGAGAAAAGGGTAATCACCCCATGGTCGTCTTATTTAATAAATACATGTTTTTATATGCTACAATTCTTGCAATATAGAACAATGGGCTATATTAGGATTAATTTTTCATATAAGACTCCACCTCCATGAACCCACTGTATCACCTGACAAATATATCTTCCCCAAGACCCTCCAGTGTAATAAACGATTTAATTTTATCTCGTTGATAACTTACTCGTACTATACTGTACACAACGGTTATTAAAACGCCTACTACATTAAATGTGGAAATTTAAAATGAAATATTAATACATAAAAAAATATACTTTTTGATTATCAAACACCCAGAAATACTATTTATTATTTACAATTCTACCCAACGTCCTCAGGCCAGGGAGATAGAACTGGCCACCCACAGTGAACGCCAGCTTTGCGCAGTGGCAGTATCGTAACCAATGAGGTTTATCCGAGGTGCGATTATTGCTAGTTGAAAACTTTTCCCAATACCCCGCTTAGGTCGACGTGAAATACCGTCGGCTACGGCAATTTTTGTTAGTCCCTTCAAGGACTATAATAAATAAAACATGTTATATTAACGATGAAGTTCGTGTGGGTGCCATATATGCTATTATTATTAGTCACACCAAGAGGGATAATATAACTGATTTTTCGCCTCTCAATTAAGTGATGAAATACACTGTGGCCTCCCCAATCGTAATGATTAAGTTAGATTTTAGGTGTCTAATTAAAAAAAACAATATTTAGTTTAATTAAGTTATCTAATTGAGGACTATAAGTTCTTTTTTATATCCTCAGGAACAGGGCAATAATGCTATGGTGACAATTATAAATTTATAATAATGACGCAACAACCTAGATAATTATGAAGAGAAGTAATAAAGAAAACCTAATGAAAGGCAGCTCCTGTTTATCATCACACCAGTAAGGACCTTCCCGTGAAGGATATGTTATGAGCAAATACTCCCCCTCATTTCTCTTTCGAGGTGTCTTATTGCAATGAAACCAGTAAATCCACACACACAGGCGGATCCAGGGGGGCTGGGTCCTGGGGGTCCGGATCCCATTTTTCATCAGAAAATTCCATACTTTTTATTTAGTGCAGTATTGTACTCGGGCGTTTTTGTTCAGTATAGTAAAAAGTAATTAACTGTTGACCTCAGAATATCACCTAATATCAAGTGCACACGGCTTAAAAATGGTCTCAAAATGCTGGGAGGAGCCATCCCAGCATTTTCAGACTATTTTTTCAGCCGTGTTCCCCCACCCAAAACTTCTTGGATCCCCTTTTGATATTCCTGGATCCGCCCCTGATATTTATGCTGATAACCACGTTAGAAAAAACGAAACACGAAGTTCCCAAGCGCAATCCTGTAATTCAGCATACTTAATATTGGAAGAACAAATACTGTCAATGTATACAGCCTTAACAACATCAACCTAGAGAAGTCGACTTGTGAAAGAGACCTAGGGGTACTTGTAAGCCCGGACCTACGGTCTAGAAAACAGTGCGTTAATGTTCGAAATAAGGCAAACAGAGTATTGGGTTTTATATCGAGAAGTGTAAGTAATAAGAGTGCAGAGGTCTTATTGCAACTAGAGTCGGTGCAGCGAAGAATGAAGAAAATGATTCCGGGATTCAGGGTCGTGGTAGTTGGGGACAGCCAGGTGAGGTTTTAGATAGGACTTTTTGTACCAGAGATAGGAAACGTCGGACTAGGGTGTGTTTTCCTGGGGCTGGGATAGGGCATGTAGCTGAGAGG
>NW_024748109.1:1577132-1653222 GCF_018991925.1 Homarus americanus
CACCGACTCTATTCAGAGATAGTGAAGAAAACAAATTAAGGAGATAGTAGTGACTAGTAACGATGTTAGTAAGCAAATAGACAAACTAAAGCCTAATAAGTCACCTGGTCCCGATGAGATATTTGCCAGAGTATTAAAGGAATGTAAGAAGAGCTTAGTATGCCCTTAGCAAAGTTGTTTAACATGTCATTAAAAACAGGTGTAGTACCAGAATCCCGGAGGATAGCGAATGTAATACCGATTTTCAAGAAGGGGATAGATCACTATCCTAACTACCGCCCAATCAGTCTAACATCAATAGTAGGCAAATTACTGAAGCAATCATTTCAAACTCTATTCGAAATCACCTGAGAAGCACCGATTGATCAATGATTCTCCAGCATGGCTTCACAAGCAGACGTTCTGCCAACTAATCTATTAACATTCTTTTCATCAGTCTTCGAATCTGGACGAGGGGCACAATTATGATGTGGTATATCTCGACTTTAGCAAAGCTCGACAGAGTCCCCACGAAAGACTAATTAGAAAGGTAGAAGCTCACGGCATCAAAGGGACATCCTAAATGGATGAGGCGTGGTTACAGGACAGGAAACAGCGAGTGAGCATTAACGGCACTAAGTCCCATTGGAGCAACGTCACAAGTGGAGTTCCCCAAGGTCAGTACTTGACCATTATTATTTATTATATACATAAACGACATAGATATCGGCATTGACAGCAACATAAGTAAATTTGCTGATGACACTAAAATAGGACGTTTATCAAATCTGACGAGGACTCGGCAAAACTACAGGAAGATCTAAACAAATGTTTCGAATGGTCTGAAAAATGGCAGATGAAATTCAACGTCGACAAATGTAAAGTACTCAGTATAGGAGATGTAAACAGGAAACCAGATACCAGATGAACAACGATGCCATAGAGAAATCCGACTGCGAGAGAGATTTAGGAGTAATGATAAGTAGGAACCTTGCCAAGTAAACAATGTGTTTTTGCTCGTAACAAGGCTAATAAAGTACTTGGGTTCATACAAAGGAGTGTTAGTTACAAGACCTAGGAGGTCATCCTAAAACTGTATTCTGCTCTTGTGAGACCACACCGATTACGCAGTTCAGTTCTGGTCACCGTATTACAGAATGGATATAGAATCCTTGGAAAGAATTCAGAGGAGAATGACAAGACTACCCGGGCATTAGGAACCTTGAGTATAGAGACAGGTTAAAGCATTTAATTTGCAATTCCTTGAGAGACGTAGAGCGAGGGCGACCTGATAGAGGTGTATAAGTGGAAGGCAGGGCTAAACAAAGGAGACATTACAAAGGTATCAAACTATCCAACCAGGAGCGAATCGTAACAATGGTTTTAAATTAGACAAATTTAGATTTAGGCGTGAAATAGGTAAACACTGGTTTGGAAACAGAGTAGTGATGAATGGAACAAGTTACCAAATATCATCATTAACTCGAATATGCTGAATTGTCAAACATAGGTTGGATGCTCATATGTTATAATGTATCAGCCAACAACAACCAGAAAGTCGACGGAAAAGACCTAGGGTATAAGCGGACCTACGCCAGAAAACATGCGTTAATTTCGAAAAAGGCAAACAAATTGGTTTATATCTAAAAAAAGTAGAGTCTTTGCAACTATATTGGCTAGTTCGCACCTCGATTATGCGGTTCAGTTCTGGTGCCCCTATTATAGAATGGATATAAATTCACTAGAGTCGGTGCAGCGAAGAATGACAAAAATGATTCCGGGACTTAGAAACCTTCCATATCAGGATAGGTTAAAGAAACTTAACTTGCATTCCCTAGAAAGACGAAGAGTGCGGGGAGATATGATAGAAGTATTTAAGTGGGTGAAAGGAATCAATAAAGGGGATATAGATAAAGTTCTTATAATATCCGAGCAGGATAGGACTCGGAGCAACGGATTCAAGTTGGATAAGTTTAGGTTTAGGAGGGAGATAGGAAGAAACTGGTTCACAAATAGGGTGGTGGACGAGTGAACAAACTTAGCAACTTTGTAGTAAACGGGAACTCTGGAAAGATTCAAAAGGAGGCTAGATAGATTCATGGATGATAGAGAGTGGTAGTAACTCTCGACAGGAGCTGCCATGCACAGGCCAACCGGCCTATTGCAGACTCCTTATTTTCTTATGTTCTTATGCTCATATGAGCAATAGGGGTTGGGTGTAAACGGGACTGCCCAGTATGGGCCAATAGGCCCGCTCCATTCTTATGTTCTTATAATATCCGAGCAGGATAGGACTCGAAGCGACGGATTTAAGTTGGATAAGTTTAGGTTTAGGAGGGAGATAGGAAGGAACTGGTTCACAAATAGGGTGGTGGACGAGTGGAACAAGCTTAGCAACTATGTAGTAAGTGCTGGAAAGTTTCAAAAGGAGACTGGATAGATTCATGGATGATAGAGAGTGGTAGTAATTCTCGACAGGAGCTGCCATGTACAGGCCAACCGGCCTATTACAGACTCCTTATTTTCTTATGTTCTTATGTTTAGGAGGGAGATAGGAAGGAACTGGTTCACAAATAGGGTGGTGGACGAGTGGAACAAGCGTAGCAACTTTATAGTAAGTGCTGGAACGCTGGAAAGTTTTAAAAGGAGGCTCGATAGATTCATGGATGATAGAGAGTGGTTGTAACTCTCGACAGGAGCTGCCATGCACAGGCCAACCGGCCTATTGCAGACTCCTTATTTTCTTATGCTCTTATGTAATTCACATCTTCAGGAGTGAGTACAGACTAACGAAGGATGATGATGGTGAAGTAAAGTGGCAAATGGCTTTGCCATGAGAGAGGTAAGAATGCAGCGGGCCTATTGGCCCATACTGGGCAGTCCCATTTACACCCAACCCCTATTGCTCATATAAGCATCCAACCTATGTTTGAAGCTATCCAGCATATTCGAGTTAATGATGATATTTGGTAACTTGTTCCACTCATTCACTATATTTTCAAACCAATGTTTACCTATTTCGCGCCTAAACCTAAATTTGCCTAATTTAAAACCATTGTTACGAGTTCGCTCCTGGTTGGATAGTTTGAGTACCTTTGTAATGGCCCCTTTCAACCCTTTGTTTAGCCCTGACTTCCATTGATACACCTCTATCATGTTGCCCCTCGCTATAAGTCTCTCGAGGGAGTGCAAATTAATATGCTTTAACCTGTCTCTGTACTCAAGGTTCATAATGCCCGGGATTAAGTATTTAAGTGGGTGACAGGAATCAATAAAGGGGATATAGATAAAGTTCTTATAATATCCGAGGAGGATAGGACTCGGAGCAACGGATTTAAGTTGGATAAGTTTAGATTTAGGAGGGAGATAGGAAGGAACTGGTTCACAAATGGGGTGGTGGACGAGCGGAACAAGCTTAGCAACTTTGTGGTAAGTGGTGGAACTCTGGAAAGTTTCAAAAGGAGACGAGGTAGATTCATGGATGATAGAGAGTGGTAGTAACTCTCGACAGGAGCTGCCATGCACAGGCCAACCGGCCTATTGCAGACTCCTTATTTTCTTATGTTCTTAGTCTTGTCATTCTCCTCTGAATTCTTTCCAAGGATTCTATATCCATTCTGTAATACGGTGACCAGAATTGAACTGCGCAATCCAAGTGAGGTCTCACAAGCGCAATATATAGGAAAGAGAGAATGAAAGAATTGAAACGCGAAATAAAATAGTCAGGAATAATAGCAGGTGGGCTATCCACCTAGTTGAGTGGAGGTGATTGGCTGGGGCGGTGGCCCTTCACAGTATGAGGCAACTAAATTACATGGACCGAGAGAGGCTTAAATACACAGGGTGACCTTACTAAACATGAGGTCAGGTCATAAACATGACATCCAATAATCCGCACACCAACACCACCACACACGCAAAGGGGCTTAAGAGAAAGGGCGACGTGACTAGTCAAGTTAAGTCAGGTCAAAAATATGTGATCCACTAATCATCTAGTCTACATCTAATTCCAATGCTTTAAAAGCATTTTTAACCTTGGGCCACTGATAAATAAATTTGTGTAACATATTATCAGTTTTGTACTGACCATCACTAAAGTTTATAGAATTCAATTCCCTAATCAAACTAGCTTCAACCAGAAGTCTTTCTGTGACACATGATGCTTTGTACACTTCTAAGCTGTTTTCCCAATCATTGGGATGATTATTGTTCCTAACATGAACGAACAGTGCACTGCTTTCAGATGCTGTTCTGATATTGTACTTGTGCTGTTTAATCCTGAGTTGCAATGCTTTCCCAGTCTGTCCTACAAAATTTCCATTACAGTTGCTACATGGAATGCAGTGTACAGTATAAACTTTTCCCTATTTTACCAATCATCGCAGGTTTCCTCCGAGTACTCCGGTTTCCCTCTGTACGAACACTGAACAATAAACTCCATAATAAAATAACAGAGAAAACAGACCAACTGCCCAAACGGCAGTGGTGAAATTATAAATTAAGAAAATAAACTGGACTGTATGCTAACGTATAACCACTAACACTGATTCTCTATAATCGGTGCTATATAGTATGCGGTCTACAGGGATATTTACACTATAGTATGCGGTCTACTGTGATATTTACACTATTGTAAGCGGTCTACCGGGATATTTACATTATAGTATGCTGTCTTCCGGGATATTTACAGTATAAAGAATGCGGTCTACTGGAATATTTACACTATAATATGAGGTCTACCGGGATATTTACACTATAGTATGCGGTTTACCGAGATGGAGTTAGTCTACCGGTTATGTGAAATTGCTGCCTCAAAAAAAAATCTACCCCGGCGCTACAGGGGCGGATCCAGGAATATCAAAAAGGGAAGGGGCTGGGGGTAGGGGAGTGAGAGAACAGGGCGAGCACAACGAACCCCCGCAGCTGGGCGGTTTGGGAGGACGCTGTAAGACCCCCCCCCCCCAGAAATTTTAATGAAATCTGACCAATATCATGGGTATTTTGAGGTCATGTGCACTTGACATTAGGAGATATTCTGAGGTCAATAGTTATTACTTTTTACTATACAAAAACTCCCGAGTACAATACTGCATTAAAGAAAAAGTATTGGGCAATGATGAATAAGAAAATATATATGAATTACTGTATATAAGAATTGGCGTTATCCTGCTCATTATGAACATACAAAAGGCTTTGCCATAACATTACATATTAACCCTTGTCGGTATTCCACCTTCATTCTCTTCCATACACACCTGTACTGAGGTCCTGATTACCTGATGAGAACACAATTTGACATCACAGCTTACGTATACAATTTAGTTTTCCGTCACTACGAGGGACGACCTGACAGGCTGAGGTGTATTCTGTATATGATAAGAAGCGACTTAGTTCAGTCATACATCAACTACACCGTTGTTCTCTGTGTTAAAGAGGCTAGGCAGTGTTCGGATCTATTACACTAATCTACAATTAGGTAAGTTTATTTTGTACTAAATTTAAACTATTTAAATTTTGGTTAATTTTTAAAAGTTCATTTATGATATATTTGTTACGGTAAAAAATCTAATACTAATAGAAGGTTAACAACAAATTCGGACACGAATTGTTCGTAAACAACAAGACGGTGGACTTGGGGACGCGACCTCGGGGGGATTATTTAGTTTGACAGCTTTCCACTCTCTTGCAGCTTTCATTTTATCGTGAGACATTCGTGTTAATGATTAATTTAACATGACGAATTAAGCGGAAATAAGCATTATTAAGAAACCGCAGTAGTAGTCTTAGTGTGTCGAGTGTGTGTGTTAGGGGTCGCCGCCGCCACCGCTGTCTAGGGTATGTACGCTGATTATCTATTAACTTGGATACATATTGGTCCGGTTACACCAATATTATCACTCTGTGTATTCAACAATGATTTTCAAGTTGGATGGGCCCCCCATTTTATAAGTTACAGACCTAAGGCGTTATCCTCGAATTTCTTAAACATGACATTATTTTTCAACTGTATGGGCAGTTAATATACTGAATTATTTATCAATAGGTTTGTTTTAATGTATGAAATGCAAATTTGATAATGGTGCATGGAAAGAATATAGAGTTTGAAAATCATAAATGAAACTTGATAAGCCACCCAAATCATCCTCGGGTAGGTATGGGTGATTCTTTGGGTCTACTGTACTTTATATAACATTTACAGCTATATATTTTACTCGTTTATTCACCAGTTTCATAATATTTGCATTAAAACTTGCATGGTTAAAATCCTTTAAAACAATAAGAAAAATGATTGCAGTGCTAATTGATCCTGTTATCCTTTAGTTGCAAATGGTACTTAAGCCACCTTGTTAAAGACTATTATTGGGTAATCTTGTATTTAACTGGCATTAAATCATGAGCACTTTTGTTTATATTAAATTTCACCTAAACATTATTATATGTTTCCTAACATTTGAAGATCACATAACAGTGGGTAACGCAACATTTATCGTGTTTTCCATTATAAAATAGAAGATATATAACTGTACTACATGTATGTTTGGTTAGGTAAGTTGATTTCTTTCATGAATGATGAATTATATAATGTAGAAGTATAAGAAATTTTGGTGTACCCCCAACTGGGCCCACCCATTACTAACTCGGCCCACCTTGCACACTTCAAACAAGTAGCTGACTAGAGGTTCAGGAATGACATCTGGACCTCATCTGCTTGGAGCGTATTTAAAAGGAGTGTCCACACAAATAATTTATGTGAAGCGTGGCATAATCTACTTAACTTCAAAGCAAGAAAAAGACAACTTAACTTCTATCTGTTAATGAAGCTACTCCATAATGAAGCAAAACTAGTGACACTCCAGGAGGGAGATAGGAAGAAACTGGTTCACAAATAGGGTGGTGGACGAGTGGAACAAGCTTAGCAACTTTGTAGTAAGTGTTGGATCTCTGGAAAGTTTCAAAAGGAGGCTAGATAGATTCATGGATGATAGAGAGTGGTAGTAACTCTAGACAGGAGCTGCCATGCACAGGCCAACCGGCCTATTGCAGACTCCTTATTTTCTTATGTTCTTATGTTGTCCAACGGTAAAGTGCTACGAATACAACGGGCCAAGTATGTACAGTTGCCAGCAAAAGGGATGTGGGAGGACTTTTGCTGGCATCTGTACATCACCAAGGACAGCTCTTCAAACTGTGGGACGAATTCAGTAGTGGATGAAGATCTGTTAAAAATTTGCTACAAGCCGTTTCACATCACGTGACTGTTTATCAATAATGTTTGTATTTTTAAGCTGCCTTTTATCATTGTACTTTTTTACTTTTATCATTCATGCAAAAATAAATGTGTAAAATGTGTTCGTTAACCTAAGTGGTCCGAGTTGGTTATCCGAGATGGTCCAAGTTGGTAGTTGATGGTCTGAGTAGGATGTAGGCCTAGTTGGACTGATATCAATATTTTGGGAAGTAATGTACCCAGACTCACTGACTATAAACAACGGCGCTCATGATTTTACGTATGTTAAATGCAATGCAGTACGTATTACCTATTATTGTCTTTGTAAGCTAGTTTCTTACTCCCAGAAAACTGTAAATTAAGTGCAAGCTTTGCAATTTTGTATTTTGCTTTTCTGAGATTTTCTCCACATAAACATACAGAACAGTACAGTGTAATGGACCACATCTGGCTGTCACCATTTGTTTTGCTTCAAGTGTTGTTTACATAAAATGCCTGCTAGCAACTGCACATTTCCAGGAAACTTTCCATGTGAATACTTCCAGCGACTGGTACATTACTGATACAGTATATTAATCTGAGATATCATGAACCAACCATGCCTAACCTAACCTAATGATGATGTATTGTAATATACAGGTTAGAATAGGTGAGTTTAAATAGGCTTTGCTTCCCTTCTTTACTGGGGTTGTGGTAAACATGTTGGCTGAAAGTGGAATGTTCACTGATAAGACTTCTCATGTCAGCAACACCCGATGCAGCAAAATATAGTGGCAGGCGGACATGGTCCATAATTTATAGAGAAAAACCCAGATAAACAAAGTTGTACAAAACTTGCAATTCCTACTCATGATTTGCTGTTTTCTGGAGGTAAGAAAGAAGTTTTTCAATACAGTACGATGTTAACTGTAAATAGGTGGTTTATTAAATAAAATCCTAGTGGTTTGACTACTTTTCTTAAAAATTGATTTAATATTTTTGGGGGAAAGTACTTTATTTAATGAAGGTTAAGGAGATGAGCTCTGCCATAATTCCAGATGTTTTTTGAAAGGATCTTTACACATTATGACAGTAGAAAAAAGGACAAAGTGGACATTTTAAATTTGCTGTAGTAACATCATTCTGTAATTGGATTTCTTACTAAAATATTTACTTCCTTGTACAAAATACATGTTTGGTCATTCCGAAAAAAATATGAAATTACTTAATAAAGTGTTGTGTGCTTCAGTGCATTTAGAGCTTCAGTGAATTGTCATAAGTCATCTCAGAATTAATCTTGCAGGAATGGATTGCTGAATTATGGTCTTTTCCTAATACTGTACAATTGTAGATCTGGGGTTCCCAAATGGGGCTGCAAGCTTCATCACAGAGGGTCACATAGAGCTCATGGTGTCACTGGGGTTGTCTTGGCCTTTGCAATGGTCACAAATAATTGTTCTTAGGCCAGGTGCCAAGGGAGAATAGTAAAGTAGTAGTTGGTGTCTTATTTAGTTGGAACCATAAATTAGGCTATGGTCGGGGATAAATGTAGTCATTTTTCTTCTGTCAAGTCGTGGGAAAACAGATGGGTCATGTGATATCTAATTGGGTCAATGGATATACACCTGTACATCAGGTACCTGAAGTATAGCCGCTCTGACCTTAGGCAGGACCTGATAACATGGTGGACAATAGAGCTCAAGGTGAGGCTATTTAGCTCTCGAGATGGCAAGGCGAGGCAGGGATGAATTTTGACGTCAAACAGACATAGCGATTAAAAATTGATTTATCAAGGTGCTTGTATAATTTGTTACCACCTATGCCTGTGAAGCAGCTTTCTCTTCAATGCTGTACAGTCAGTCCTCGACTTACGACAGGGTTAGGGACCGATGACCAGGTAGTAAGTCAAATTGGTCGTAAGTTGAAAATGCGAAAATAATACACAGAAAATCTAAAATGGGTGTCTCTTTTTCTTCTCAGCACCACGAAAACTCACTTTTACGCTTGCCAGCCAATTTAAAGGGAATTACAAACGAAAATTTTGTCCGTACACAGCGCAATCACTAAAGTCGGGACTCGGAAATACGTAATTTGAAAAATACTTTATACATACTGTCGTATGTCCAGGTGGTCGTAAGCCGAGTAGGTCATAAGTCGAGGAGTACCTGTACATATATTAAATCTGATTACCGCAGCTGTATTTCAAACTTCAACTTAGAAAACTTTACATCAGCTTTCTGCCATGACTTAGAAGACACTGGCAGGCCTATATAGATAATTTGCGAGCCATGGCCGCCTCCCTAAATGCCAGCTGATCAAACTGGATTAATCTATCTAGCAGTAAGATTTAAATTATGGATGGGAAAATTATTACAGCATATGGTACGGTGATTGCATAAGCGTTATTTACTGCATAGGGTGCAGGAATCACATTGAAATGGTTGAGGGTGAACACCAGATTTGACATTTTTCACATGTACAGCTGCTCCTCGACTTATGACGGGGTTAGGGTCCCAAATCCAGGTCGTAAGTCGAAAATGCAAAGATAATACATAGAAAATAAAAAATGGGTGTCTCTTTTTCTTCTCAGCACTACAAAACTCTCACTTTTAAGCATGCCAGCCATTGTAAAGGGAATTACAAACGAAAATTTTGTCAGTACACAGTGCAATGATGAACGTCGGGACTCGAAAATATGTATAATTTGAAAAATTTTTGGTACGACTGGGGCGGTCGTATCTCCGGGTGGTTTTAAGTCGAGTAGGTCGTAAGTCGAGGAGCAGCTGTATGTGTTTGATATTTTCCTTTCATGACAGAGCTCTAGAATTACCACTCAGTATTAAAACTGACTGTGCAATAAAATGGGAGAAAGTTACAGTGCCACTTTATATTGAATTGCACTACAGTATATCTGGTGTCAACTGTACCAGTATTAAGTTTGATAGTAGAATACTGTACATGTAATAGGTTCCTAACTTAATTTATTGTGATTGGAAAAGCATTTAGCAGTTTCTACAGTAGACAACAAGTCCTTATCATAAGCTTATAACATTATTCCCATATGTTCTGTGACTAAATTATCAATGCCCTTATCCAAAATTCTATGGTGTCACCATCTTTGCAATTGTTTCTAGATTCCCAGTAATACTTCCATTCAAGTCTATGATAAACATAGAAGTCTTTTATAACACTCGCTACAAAAAGTTTTTGCTGATTTTTTACTAGACAATATGGCACAATGGATGAAGGATTTTGACAACCCTACCTAGACAACAGGAGTTGCAGTGTTCATTTTGACATACAAAGGACCCCACTTTGCAGATATTTTCTGGAGCAAGTGTACAGTACAGTAGCTATATACCATATAATACCTACAGTACAGGGTACTTGGTAATATTAGTGATCTAGTCTGGTACAGTACCCCAATATTGATTAATTTTCATTGCAGTATGAAGGAGAAGGGTAATTACTGTACAGTACAGTACTTTTAACTGATAGTAAATACTGTACAGTATATTTATTTGTAAGTCTAATAATATTCTATTTATTATTATTTTTAGGAAACAACACATTGCTAAAATGTATATTGCCGTAGAGGGATGCTCTCACGGGGAGCTTGACACCATTTACAATTCAGTCGTCAGACTTGAGCAAATTCATGGATTCAAGGTGGATCTTCTCCTCTGCTGTGGGGACTTCCAGTCTGTTCGTAATGAACAAGATCTCAAGTGCATGGCTTGTCCTGTCAAGTATATGGAGATGCATGACTTCTACAAGTAAGTTCAATTTTATTATTTAGAAAACAATTTTAGATATTGTAAATCAAAGTTGCGGATAGTATGCATTTGCTCTTTGGAATTTATTCTTAATAAAAATAGCTGAAGTGTATGAATAGTTAGGAAGAGAGAGAGTCTGGTTGCTAATTGGTGGATGAGTGAGCATGGCAGCCACATGATAAAGAGGTGCAAGGTGAGATAAAAAATCACTAGCTCATTTACTGTATTGTTGCTCAGGATGTTGTCAGGATAGTGCTGCTGTGAGATGAAGGCAGGTAATGTTTCCTGCAGTTGTGGGAGGGTTGTTGGTGGAGCAGAGAGATGTTGATGCATGTGGTTAATGGTGATGGAGATTGCTTGATCATATGTTTTGAGTACTCAGCCCATATTGCACCTACATTTATCCCAAGTGATAATTTGTTTCACTGTCATTTCTTAATATTGATGATCACTTAGTTTGGTTTATTGTGTGTCCTTGATAGTTCAGTGTTTATAACATCGGTCACATACCACCACCTCCATAGGATTTCCTAGCTTTTGCATTACACAGCGACAAAAAACAAACAAGTTTTTACAACAGAAGAAATATTCTGAACAAAAATATTTGACTGTCATTTCGGTAGCCCTGATTACCACTTACAGTACAGTACTGTACGTACGATATATGGGAAAATGTGGATATTGCCAGTGACTCGCTTTCTCTGTACAGTATCCCTGTTTGTATATAAGTACAGGTATAATTATTATACTATACAGTATTGTAATCTCATTTTGAGTCACTCATTTTATAAAACAACATTGTTATTATATTAATAACTTATAGATCAAGAGTCTGTATTACAGTTAAACAAATACAATTGTAATAATATGTAACCATACAGTACTTCCTTTCATATGTGGATAAAACAAAACAAACTGAGGTGTCTTGGTTTCAAGAGGTTTTATTATTACTTATTTAATTTCAAATGTAATGTAAAGTGGAGCTACAAATATTATTACATTATTAAGACTGCACTTTACAATCAGGCATACAAACTCTTCTGATATGATAAGAACAATAATGCCCATTCTGAAGTCCATCATGCCCAGCTGTAAAGATAGTTTTCTTGCTGTGTGCACAGCACTTTACTTGCCTCTTGTTTGTTGATGAAGCACATGTACTGTACTTCAACTTTTTTTTTTATGTTGTAGGCAAATAGTGAGGAAAATTGTCATAGATTTTCTTCAGGATGCATGTTCAATTTTCATTCCTGATTTCATTTTATTAACCATTGCAGGTATCACTCAGGTGAGAAGAAAGCCCCCATGTTGACCATTTTCATCGGGGGCAACCATGAGGCTTCCAATTACCTCCAAGAGTTCCCATATGGTGGGTGGGTTGCCCCAAATATTTACTACCTGGGATATGCTGGTGTGGTCAGATTCGGAGGGCTACGCATTGGGGGCCTTTCAGGGATATATAAGGGCCCAGACTTCCTCAAGGGGCATTATGAAAAACCGCCTTATTCTGGGGATTCAATTCGCAGTGTATATCATGTGCGAAACCTTGAGGTCTTTCGGCTTAAGCAGGTGAGGTCTATGTTGCTATGATGGGCAGGTAGTTCAGCTAGACAGCGCCTTTCTCTGCACTTTTTTGACGTGCTTACTCTATATCGTTACCAACCATTTTGGTTTATTCGCCGCTTGAGACTAGTTTTCAGTTTAAATGCTTTGTACTGTATTTCTTCTTCTGTGCTTTTCAAGTACAGTACTTATTAGATCATCATTATTTTTATTTTCATTCTTGGAAGTACAGTTGTGCTTTCAAATTTATTTTCTCATTCATTAGAGAGCAGTGCTAGTAATATACTGTATTTATTATTTATTCAAGAGATTAATAATTTATGAATTTTTATGGCAAAGGAAAAAATACTGTGTTTGTGGTATCTTGATCTAGAACATTTCTATTACAAAATTGAAAGACAAAAGTTGTGAACAAATGCTCTGTACAATCCTTACTGTGTTGTTGGTTGTTAAGTAATACTGTACAATGGGTATGTTTTAATTCCGAGATTGAAGTATCTAATGGCAAATTTTATTTGAGGCAGCAGTAAAAAATAAAATAACCTGCCTCTCTATCATCAAATTTTTTTTGGGCCACATTACCACAGACACAAGCTTTTTCTGGGGGACCAGTACAGTACTGTACTAATATTAACCTGAAAAAACAAACAGACATGTAATACTTATTACTGACAGACCACCCACATACTGGGTCTTGTATGGAATAATTACATGAGAATATAGTTTTAATTTCTTTGGTGTGCAGCTCTCAGGTGAGAGTGACATCTTCATGTCCCATGACTGGCCACGTGGTATTTACCATCATGGCCCTAAGGAAAAGCTGATGAAATGGAAGCAACATTTTCGTTCCGAGATAGAGAACAACACTCTAGGGTCACGGGCAGCTGAGGATCTACTTAAGAAAATTCGTCCCAAGTACTGGTTCTCTGGGCACCTGCATGTCAAGTTCCCTGCTGTCCTGCGACACAAGGTATGGCACCTCGTACTATCTTCAAAACATAAATTTGATCTTGGTAAAGTACTTACCAAGTATAGTACAGTATGTGGTAGTAGTAAAATACACGTATTATCATCTCCTGCAAGACAGGAATTCGGGAACCTAAAGCAGTGTGACCAAACAAGAGATACAATCATTATTATTAATATCCTTTTGGCTTAATTCTAAATCTCAGACTACTGATTGTGATTGAGTTGTAGGAAGAAGAGTAATCATTCAAACAGTCTAGTGAACAACAGAATTGTCTATCACAGATTTGAGTCAGATTTTGCGGTTTTCATCTAAAGACTACTTAATCATGATATACGGTACTGTAAAGTAATATTATTCCGGTAATAATTGAATTTATAGGGAAATTGGATGAAAAAGTTCAGTACTGTATACAGTATAACTTTTTGGACATTATTAAATTTGGTCATGGCATTTTCACATACTGTACAGTGAAATGTTTAATTGTTTGTGATAATCTGTGTCATTATCCTTTAGGTTTTTCAGCTTTAAGTCAGACTCAGGATATCAGTTATATATTATGTGATGTATTGAACTCTTTGTGTGTCTATAAACGAGTTAGAAAATTCTTGTAAAGGGCACCCTTGGATTTGCAGATAATTTGTTGAGTACCTGTACCATAAAGATGACAAAAGTATTTACTGTATATGTACCGCTGAGTAATTTAAAAGGTTTGAAATATTTCTTGCACATGGGTTTGCTCTGCACAGTACATATATGTGAGTGATTATCAACTGTGTTGGAGGCTGTGTTGATGATTGAGTTAACCCATCAGTTACTTGGTGTGTGATGCCGAGGTCTCTGTTACCGCTCATATACTGTGTTACTTTCATCAAATATTACTTCTTCCTTTGTATAATTTGATTGATGGGTAACTAATAGCTATCCAGTTATTTTCTTTTTGTGTTGTTCCTTCCAGCAGAGAAGCAAGATTGTGGTTTTTCTTTTTGTTTCTTTGGTGACAATTTTAGAGATTTTGTTGAGGGATTTGCAAATATTAATTTTTGAGTCTCCATTATTTTATGGGGATTTTTAGTCGCAAGATCCAGATATCAGATTATCCAACAGGGGAGACAGTGGTTTTCTTGTGAACACTAGTTAAAGTTCTAAAACCTTGGAGGCAAAATGTATTTTCTCCCAGTGAGTTCATTACAAACTCACCAAATTAACTCAAAGGAAATCTACTAGAAATAAAGTTGTGATAAATATGAGAAATATAGAATGAACATGCCGAGTCATGCAGAACTCTGCAATGTACAGTAGAAGATAAAGAGTACTTGACTGAAAAATTGAGGAACCGCTGAAAATTTTTTGAAACTTATTATGCCTAGCATGATAATTATTTTTAAAACTTGAGATGAGTACAGTAAAAAAGAAAAAAATAATCAACTTTCTGAAGCTAATCGTAGTGTGAAACACTTTTGAATTGCTGATTGCAAAGGTGTACTTTAACCATAATGGTTGATGTACAGTAGATGGTTATAAATAAGAATGGTGGAAATGATAGAGAATACAATAATATTTTATTGGGGGTAGAAGCAGGGGTGGAAATACTGTACCAGAAAGTGGCACAACAGCCAAAACAGAAGAGGGGCTCGGCACAAAGTCATGAAGAAGAGGGTTTTGCTAGGGGCATCATAGTTAATCAGAGGGCAGTGATGACCTGCTAGAAATTCTCAGGCCTGTATTATGAATTTGGGGAAATTTGAATATTGTATATAATATACTGTCGTCATATGATGGATGGAAGAAAATTTAAGTGATAACTTTTATGGGTTTATACGTACTGTTTAATGATGTAGCAGATATTTATAATGTTTTTTAGTGTTTGTATTGTATAATATAAAAGGGACTTCTGAACAGTGGTGGTTTATTATGTGAACCTTTCAGCAGACTTTGTTGTTATATAATTATGGTAAGTTGGCTGAATCCCTTAGGTGCAAGTCATATATCTGTTGGCAAGAGAAAGTACTGTAGATTGTATTTTGGTTAGCTCCAGTTGTCAGCAGAAACAATTTGTTGAAGGTCTGAAAAATTGTCAGCAAGATATTTCTAATGACCTCCTTTTCCTCACACATACTGCCAGTGCTAATGTCCAGTAGTGTTGCATGTGTATATTTTACACTCTTCTCTCTTGTACTGTGTATATGTAGAGCAGTAATGGGTTAGATATTGTTCTTCCTTCTCATATACATTTATATTTTTGTCAATAGCCTTGAATACATACCAACTTTTGCATAACATACTGTATGTTGTAATAGGCTGTTGTATACTGTATAAAATATTTTCCATAATTTATGCAGTAAAATACAGTGGTTTTTCATTATTATTTTTCACACTGTTGTCACTCTTGAAAGCCCTTTCCTCCTATGGCATAGGGTTGTGGGTCTCAAGAGTAATTCATTCCCTTTAACTACATTACTCCATTCACTACACGACCCTAAAAATCCACTTGCTTTATCTCTGTCTTCATATGACTCAGCAGACACCTGAACTTCTCAAGATTGCTGGTTGACTACACAAGCAGTATAGTTTGGGTCAGCTTCACTTAGGAATCATCCTGGGCTATTTTTTCCAAAATATATTAAAATTTGCATCTATCTAATAAAATTAAATATGGGTAGAGGATCTTTTATCAGTGATCACATTATAATAGCCCAGATCCAGACCTCAAATTTGACTGATGCAATTTTTCTACTAACACAACCTTTAGCCTACTCTTACACTTAAGATATTTACACAGTAAACTTAATTTTGCTGAAGTAATCTTCAATACTTTAGTCATTGGAAATATTTAGTCATAGAATTGTAGGTAAACATTGAGTAAATTTATGTAATAAATTCTCTCGCTTACTAGAACTGTACCACTGCTTCTCACCATTTGCTAATTCAGCTGTGTTTAAGGTATACAGTACTGTATACTTAGTAGTGAGTCGTGTGAACACACAAGTTTGTGGGTTTACAAGTCAGGTTCGTTGAGACAGCAGCAGCCACCACATCTGATGACTGGCTCTCACTGAAGTTGACCCAGTAACTCGTTATGGTTCGAGCATGGGATTTTTTCTATAGAGAATGTATCTCCAGTTATATAATGTGATTCAGTGTATTACTACAATAACATATTTACAGTATTATGGATTGTAACTTAGTGTTTCATTATTCAGTACAGTACAGATAGAGTTAATACAGTACTGTACTGTATGTATTTTATTTCCCTTATAATGATTGTGTATGCCAAATTATTTTTTTTAACCCCCCCTTCACAAAGGGAATACCACGTTTAATATTTTACTTGGCTAATTACAGGCGAGAGGTTAAATACACGTTTTGCAGTATTTGTGTTATTTTAAGACATTTTAGCTTTTGTAATGGGTGTCTATGGGAAAATGCATTTCAATTTATGAAATACCTGATCAATTCACGAAAGATTTCCCAGGACTGGAACCCTTTCATAAATCTTGGGCTGCCTGTACATTATTTTTATTTATATGGTGTTGAGGGTCAGTGTTATTTTGTTCATATCACAAAATACTTTATGTATGGAATACAGTTGGGTCTAAAGAATACGCGTATCCATAGTACATGACCCCATTTATACGTGTCTGGCCCCCTGAACTGCCCTTACGTTTGGGTCTCGCTCTTGTGCAACCCAACCCATCCAGCATCTCTCGCTAGCTCAGTGTGTCTGTGATTGTTACAATGCAGTAATACCCCGGTTAGCACTCAGGATATGTTCCTGGAAAATGACTGCTATCTGACACAGTGCTCTTCAGGATCATTATACCATTGCATACACACCAATTCCCCCATTAATGTCATTGTTAGGTAAATTTCTGGTCAAAATTTTCCCACAACTTGCCACAAATGTTTCACTTTCAGCACGGAACATGGAAAGTTTTGTCGATGTTGATCCTTGATACACATTTTCAACATTCTTTCCATATTTTTCATATTGCTACTTCTGTTACGAGTTAACTTTGCAGCAGATAATGGAGTAACTCTTTTAGCACATAATTTGATAGTTTCTGTATTTCCACAATTTGTTGCAAGACCATCACCAACCACCGAACAATATCAAACAAATTTGTCGCCCACAATGGTCGCTTACACAGCAAGCTGTTATCACTATCAGGCGCTGAGTGCATAAAGTACCAATTTTTTTAATTTTTTGTACATTTATCGTTTTCATACACATTTCTTTTTCTTTTTTCAACTACGTTATAACAAAACAATGTTGACTGAAATGATGTTAATGAGGGAATTGGTACATGGAGATGCATTCCTGATGACGTTATTTTTACTCTCAAGATATTTTCAGTATTGTATATGAAAGGTACAGGTATTAATAAACACAGATTATTACAGTTATGTACCTCTACTAATTTAAGAACAACAAATAAACAATATTGTACCATGAATGACAATCATTTGACAAATAGGAACAATTGTAGTAGAATGAGTGAGAGGCAGTGTGTCAGTGACACACTTATAATGGGGATCCCCTGTATTGCCATCTGGCTGCTTTGAGTTATTTGTCCAGGGGGATGTGGCTACAGTGACGAGTCTAACTTGGCAACAGTGCCACTAGCAATGTTAACGGATGAAAAACAAAAGGGGTTTTGATCTGCATGTAGCAACATAAAGAATCTAGGGTACAGTAGGCAAGCCCAGGATAAAGGAGCTTACTGGTAAGGTTATTTATCCTACTGTGAGAATCTACCGTACCGGGTGGCTATCGATCATCGTAAATGACCCATGAAAACGCATGAATTTTAACCCATGAATAATACTGTGTGTATAGTCTGATTCCCTACTTTTTGCAAAAAAACTTTAACTAAACTCAAGCATATTGAACCTTTAGATGTCTTAAAGCATAAGTTTAACAGCCATCACTTCCATTTTGAACCTTAGAATTTAGTGTCCCCTGGAATTCTAAGTAATCATCCGATTTCTTAAAGTCCGTCATAATTTTTTTTTCTCGGGCAGTTCACTTTTATGAACTGGTGCATGTTAACTAAAGCCAGTAATTTTCTGAATGCAGAACAGGTTCGAACTGAAAGTAACTACCTGAATTTTATGATACCTTTTGGTATAAACTTTTGCTCAGATTAATCTTATCCATTTTTTCGCTGAAACAATTGCTTGAGTTTGGGATTTGGTAATGGTTATTCGACTCGACTTTTCCTGAATCTGTTATCAATGTTAAATCTCCACACCCTTGATCAAGTCAGTGTTTGAAACAATCTCAAATCAGCTTTAGCGAGTTATATTAATAGGTTTCTTATGCTTGTCTCTTGAATGTTTTACAGTACCAAAACTGTGCTTTGATTTGGAAGATTCAGACCCAGGTATTTGAAGCAAAATGACTTTTTTATTGTTAGATTTAATAATGCACATCACTAGTAACGCATTCTATCATGTATACAGTTCACATACAGTATTATATACTATTTTTTTTAATTTGGCTCAGGATAGTATGAGCAGAAAAGAAAAAACTTTGTTAATCTACACCACAAAGATGCTGTTCCTGGTTTTTTTTTTTTTTTTAATAAAGATCGCCAGACTATTAGGGTTCCACTGTATTAAATTCATTCATAACACACTGTACTGCTGCTGCTCTGAATATTAATTTCAGGTTTACACGTGCTCTTCCAAGTGATCCAAATGTTTGTAGTTTATACTAGTAATACATGACTCAGTTTTCTACTACCTGTACTTACTACAGTACAGATCTCAAATCGATCAATATCATATCGATGGTTCACTACAGTATTTGTAAAGAGAAAAACATGACCAGTTTACCCTTGTATACTTTACACCACTGTCTGTTTGAAGTATGGTTAATACTTCAATACTTCAAAACAGTGGCGACATTGTGATTAACTTTTGCAAAGGATTTGTTTTGGTACATAGTGTGATTGTCTGGTAAATGGTACATATTTTTTCACAAGATAAACAATAGTTTATGGAAATAATGGGTATGGGATATAGAAGAACCATCCTTGTAACTTTTATATGATTCTCGGGATATGTGATTCTGATTTTTTCCCTAATATAGGGGGTCCCGGACTTATGAACGAGGTTAAACATGAAATTTACAGTACAATATTTTTTTTACCTGATGACTTATTTCTTACTTTCATTTACTGTATTTTATCATTCTATTTCTTCTTTTGTCTTAAATTAATTGATTTTAGATGTATATAAGGACTTAAACCATGATATAATGGGATTTTAAACATTGTTCTGCAAGTACGGTATGCACATAGCACGTGTTCCGACACATACAAATCCCACTTAAGAACGACCTCACGAACGGAACCCGCTCATAACCCGGGGACCTCCTGTACTGGACTGCAGTAAAAAGTGAGAAAAATGCTTATTGCAGTAACTGTTTGAATACTGTCGAATAAAAAAAACAAGAGGATTGAATTTTGTACAACATTTGTTAAGGGTGATCTCAGTGTGAGGGGCTGGAGAGAGACTGGGAAAGCACTGGTGAGAAGCAGAATGGTGACAGTTGGGTGATGTGACAGCTTCAAAGAAAGGGGGACACAGTGTTGAAGGATACAATGCCAGGATACTGTAAGTTAAAGAGAAGATTAAAATTAGGTTATGGTGAAGTATAAACCAACAGATGAAGAGAAGCCTTTGGATTTACTATGCTGAACTTTGTAACTCAGAAGTGGGGCAAAGCAAGTGTGAATGATTAAAAAGTACAGTACTGTAATATTATAGGGTATAAATAGATGATACTTGTGTGGGATACAGAGGAGAGTGAGGATAGAGGAAGTGGTACAGTATAGAGTATAATATATAAAAACATCTTTTTCAGGCATAAATTTGTTCAGTCATACCAATGATCTAAATAGGAGATGGAAAGAGTAGAACAGAGGGGGTTTGAAAGTTAGAGATTAAGATTTATAGTAACAGGTGAATGGTGCAAAGTCTTTGCCATAATTTGAGTTTTTTCCCTAAGATTTTATTTTTTTTTAATCCAATAATTTTAATTTTATTTGAGTGTGCTACTCATGCGAGAAATACTGTTACAAATTGTGAAGGTGGTGTTATTGTAGTCAGTTATTTTTGTTTCTAAGAATAGTCTGCCTACGATATTTACTGTGTACGGGTGGGATTTATCTAATAAAAAAATTACCATGCGTGTACCCCACATCAGTTATTTGCTAAGCATGTTGCTTTCAACTTACTTCTCCAATACAGGACGAAAATACTCAAAAAGTGAAGGTCACAAAATTCTTAGCGCTCGACAAGTGCCTGCCGCGTCGAGACTTCCTTCAGGTGATTGAGGTTCCAAGCACCCAGCCACTTGAGATAAGCTATGATGCAGAATGGCTGACAATTCTACGTCTTACCAACCACCTTCTCTCTGTTGGTACACAGACTGTCTACATGCCTGGGCCAGGCGGTTCTGAGAGGTAAATTTGCATTGGCATCTGGATTGTCTTCGTTCAGGATTAAGTTGTTTGTGGGCTAAGTGGTGTGGAGGCGTAATTGGTCGGATGGAGATCTGACACCTACTGCCCGACTTCTATCCTCGGAAGTGGATGATTCACTTCTTTCTTAGTGGTCACAAGTTTAATATTTTGAATACTACAACATGTACTTTGTTTGATCATGGAGCTCACATTGTCATACTTATGGTTTTGTTAGTGATGGTTCTGTATACTAAAAATGCCTTCAGTAATGATAATTTATACTTTAAGCTAGCCTAAGATGACAGTTGTAATGTAAGTAAAGTCTACAATCTTATTCATAGAGTTACGAGAAATTCACCAGTAAGTACTGTAGATATAGAAGTTGTTACATGATAAGTGGGAACAGATAGAAATGATTGCAAGACGTCAATGAGGTATTTGTGTGTGTGAAGGATGTTAGTCTCAGAGTGGGATTGTGATAATAACACCTGGGTGATGTGGTTTACAGATGAGCAAGAGAAACTTAAGACAAGTTCCTGTTGGAGTTAATCAGGTTGTTTCATTTTGGGATTGGATATGATATTTGAAGTATTTTTCCATGAAATTTATGTCAGAGGTTAAAGATAGTAAACTGGTCGGTCTTGATCTCCCTATGAATCATTACTAAGTGTTGTGATACTTTTGGTTGACTACACTCACAGGAGTGAGAGAGAGAAAGAGTGAAAGACCTAAAAGCTGACAGTGAACTGCATATTTACAAGTTCCAGTGTATGGCTTCATGGATGTTGTGTTCACTGCACTTTCATTTTTTTTCCTAATACACTTTTTTTTTTGTGAGAACATGCTCATCTTTTATACATTCATTTTCATTAATAGTGAAAAGTTTTGGAGTGGTTGGCAACAGAACTGTGATTAAAAGGGACACATGGCAAGGATGAAAAAGTCTTAATTGATGAAGAGCAAATTAGTTTGTATAAGGTTCATATGTGGGTTAAGATATTGATGTTGTATTTAAGGTATTTAGATGTTCCATCATAGAGTTTATGTATTGAAGGAGTAGAACATAGTATTCTTTTGTGGTGAACCTTGTACATGTATATGGTCATAGGTGAGGCAAGGTTAGCAGAAAGTTGTTTAGAGAAAACTCAGCTGAGTTATTTGCAAAATTTTGTTAGGTGTCATCAGTTAGGAAACCCGATTGTGTCAGTGAGTAAATACGTAGCAAGACGTTAAGGTGTTTCATTACATCATGGAGCCTGGATATGAGGCTCTTATGTCATACCCAAGGGAGGGAGTTGGGATGCACATGTGAGTGAGTAAATGGGGAAACATTTTAGAGGATGGAGATGAAATATGTAAAAGTAATATTTTATTTCAAATTTGGTATGCACAGATTTACAAATTTCACTCACTGATTCATATAAAGAGCATTCCAACCTATCAATGTGAATTAATGGTGTGTTTAAAGTCTTGTTTTAATCTTCAAGTTTTATACCCGCTTTAATTATGCTGGAGATGACACAACGGCAACTTAAAGTACATTGTGTCTTGGATGGATCTTTGGGTTTATCCTGGATGGAAGGAGAGCAGGTTGTTGTCTCAGCTATGAAGCATTTGGTCATGTTCTTTTGGTTATATGCATTGATAAGGTCAGCGTTTGGTTACAGTTTTATCTAAAGGTTCTGAACGGAACTTATTTGAAAGGTTACAACTACAACTGAACTCCGTTGAAACTAAACTATTCAAATGAGGTGCTGCCCCATGCTGGTTGATGCCATTTTATAAAGTTGTGACCTTAATCTTGTACCTTTTAAGCCCTTAGTTTTTGCAGCTTTGAGCATCGTCAATGTGTACTGTATATTCATACTCTTAAGTATGAACACTGTAGCTCTTTATCTTCTTGCAATAGATAGATACAGATGGTATTGACTTCCATACTCACGCGACCCCGCCAGTGTGAGTACGTATTTGTTATATGTAACTGTTATTGGCTCTTGTATCATGGTGTAGTGTATTGGACTTGGAAGTTCTGTTGTTGATGCAGTGTTTAGGATGTTGTAAACAAAGTGTCTGCAGTGATCAAATAGAAAAAAAAATGGATGTTTTGTCCTTGGTTGTAGGCTTCTTTGTGTTTTTAAGGGGATTTACGACGGGAAAGAAACTCTTCTCGTAAAGCACATCAGAAAAGTAAGATCGGCAATATGTATTCTGGTTGAATCCAGACGAGAGAAAAATCCGATAGATTTTTGAAAAATTACTTGATTTTCAAAAACAACAACTGATGTATGACAATTTAATTTGATCAGAAAAATCTTGTTTCTTTGCAGGTACCAGTTCACTCCAACAAAAGAAGAAATTGAGGAGACAATTCAGATGATGAATGGCAATCTGAGAATTCCTAATAATTTCAGTCCTACAGCTGAGTCATATAACCAAAACAAGGGCAAACCTAAAATGGAGTTGGTGTGTATGCCTCTACCTGTGCTGAACCCACAGACTACCACCCTCTGTGATAAACTTGATCTAGATGATCCATTGTCTCTACTGTCAGGGGCCAAGAGAAAGTCCCAGACATCTCCAAAAGCAAATTCTCAAAGCTTAGGACTAAACGATTCAGAACTGAACATTACATTAGAAACATCCAAGATTTCTAACAGTCCAGATGAGGTAAAGGATCTGTTTTGAAGTTAAAGATGTAGTGTTTATGGTAATATGGCAAAAAAAAAGCTGAAGAAGCAATTTTTTCTCTATTTTTTTATTATTACATCTGCAACTAGACCTTATACAACACAAACTCTCATGTTGCACCAAAACCTTTATTGAGACTTTCTTTTTTTATTAAAGTAATGGTCTTTTGGAAGAACATTTTGCCATATCACTGAGACAGTATTATTCAGTAAGATTTTTGCTTAAAATTTAAAAAAAAAAATTGTTACACAAACACAGCAATTTATTCTATAGTATAGTATAGTCTGTGATTTCACATTTCCACTTTGTCTCCTGCATATTACTAGCCACACAAGTAGACCTATAGTCGTATTTACACTGTCTCTTAATATAGATATACAGTATTAATGTCCACAATTTTCATGTAAGTAAATAGCAAGGTTCCAATTTACCATGTTTTTCGTGTATGAAAGATGTATTTTGGCTTTACTTACTGTAGTCTTTGACCAGTTCCTTGTTACCCATGGTGTGTTAAAATGATGCCTGCAGTATTTTCTCAGGTGTATACATCTTGATGTTTATTTAGCTAAAATCTATGTTATAAGACTTCATAAGTTCTCCATTAGTCATTATTCTTTGCCACTTAACATAGTAGAGAAAATCGTCTGAACGTAGAAGTTTCTAAATCCATTTTCTTCTGCGTTCAATGTCTTTCTGTGGTACTGGAGTGTTTTGCTTGGTAAGCTACTGACATCTAGTTAACTTTAAATACTTGTATATGAATTTAATGATCAGTGTGCATCATTGTTACTCAAGTATTTGACGATGAATCTGTATCACTATCGTTGTCAAGTAGTGGAGCACTTCATATCAGGTATATCACTTCAACAGGTTGAACTGAGTGATGAAGACAATGCAGATATTGTGATGGAGATGAGAATGAGTCCTGATGTGTCTGCTGAGGCCGAGGGCTCTGTTGAGTTTGTCTTAAGTCCCATCAGAAGAGATGAGTCAGTTGGTTCACAGAGCCCTGGGGAAGCACCTCTCTCCAGTTCACCAAGGTGGGTGTTGTTCATTTTCATCACTCCAATTTATATATGTTACAGTGTCTTAGTGTTTTAGGATGTGCAGTTATCCGGTTAATTCACGTAAAAAAAGTAAAACTTAATGGCGAAGAGTTTATCTCTTGGTTTTTATATTAAGTATACAGGCACAGTACTTTTTTATTATTCAACCTCGATATATTTTCCATCTCAATTAGCCAACTCTCCAATACCCGGAATTGAAATTGCCTCGGAATTTTCCGGAAACAGTATCTAAATTCCGGGTCTGTGAACGAGTTTCCGAGGTTGAAACCAGACACATTTTCTGAGAAAAATCTCTCCGTTCTAGGCCTGGGAATAAATTTTCAGGGGTTTTGGAAAGATTGCATCATGCTCCAATGCATCCCCCCACATGTCAGGTGCGTGGGTGGTTTAGATGCTTGGATCGCTTAGTTCATTTTCTGCTACCATTGTAGAAGGTTGTTCCCTCGTTTGCTGCTGTTATTTGCCTACAAATTGTGTTGTGCTGTGCTGTACATGACTGTACCAGAACAAAATCAGTCAAGAATAGTGTTAAAGCAGTGATAAGAACGAGATGAGTGATTACAGTTACGTATATTGTACATACTGTACATTCAAGGTAAAATTGCAGTTTCACTATCAATTGATTTTTGACCAGAAATGAGTCATTTTTTAGTTATCCCCTTCCCATAAAAACTGACCTAACCAACCAAAGAAACCTACCCAACTTCCTAGTGAGGGGGAAGGGGCAGACCCCCACCATATTAAACAGAAAGTACAGGTACTTATTTTGATATATGGATATATGATACCAATTAAAGCAACTTTGTTGAAAAAGAATTGTTAAATTTTTTTGTGGACGTGAGAGTATGCTAGAATGAGTGGGTCAGTTGTAAACAAACAGACAATATGTGGTGACTGCAGATTTACGTGAAATTACCATCTCGGTTATTATCCATATATGAGGAAAGTGTTACCTGTATTAGAAGACGTTATTGCAATTGAAGAGATATAACTTCTGGTGAATGCAAAATTGCACCAAAATAAAATACCGTAATGATAATGAAAAATTAATATTCCTTGAAAATCAGCAACAGGATGAGCTGCCATATTTCTTGCTATGATATACAATAAAATCAATACATAGCATATCATAAAATACAATACAGTACATAGCACATATTTTATGTACAAAAAATAGCTCCTTCCACACTCCAACCATCTTCTAGGCAATGCGACAAAGTTCAGCCAGGCTGTCAACCAGCTGACTCAAGAGACGTGTGGCTGCCGCACTGTGCAGTGTGTATGCCATGAAGTTGCATCGGGAAGGAGTGCTGCCACGCAGTTTTAGCCCGCCGCCTCCACATACTCGCCCATGCTCTTAATCTTTCTTATTTTAGAGTTTTACATTATATTTTTTATTTCAAGCCACATTGCACTATTGTAATGATGTACACTTGGAACACAGAATTCACAGTTTTTCTGATTTCCCTCCCGAGTTTTTCTCAATGAATCTAACATCTCTAAACTGATAAATTGACCATCGTTATATAAGAAAGAGTATTAAAAATTGTATATATCGCTAAATCGAAATATTGCTAAGCGAATGATCGTTAAACTTGGGATACCTGTAATTAGGTACAGTACTAATTTATAGTACTGTAGTTTGGTAGGAAATTTTTGTTGTTGTTTATGAACCCATTTCTTTCTTCATTTTTTTTTTTTTTTGGTCACTGGGGAACCAATCCCCAATTTCCCCAAATGTTATATTATTTGAGATACAAAAATTAACCTAAAGAATGGTTTTCAAGATAGGATACCTGAATATATGTTGCTGTTTATACATACGTTGACGCTGTTATTAATCATACATATACACTGCCCCATGAGGAGTATTTACTCCCAGTAAATACTACTTCTTGCACTGTCACTATGTTGAAATGCCCTGTAGTTTGAGCTTTTCCCCATCTAGTTATTATATATCTTATTTGTATCACTTATGTTACTTATACATTATTTGTAATTCGAAACCCATTCCCCAAATATGTACAGTCGACCCTCGTTAATTCGGAACCCTTTAATCCGGATTTCGGATAATTCGGACAAAATCTGAGCGAACTTTTTTTTTTTTTTTTTTTTAAGATTTGTAGGAATATTACCTAAGTGGACCTTAAGCTAAAATGCTGGTCCACCCACTGCTGGGATAAAACACCAGCGTCTTTTTGGTCAAATGTAACATCACCACTAGTGTGGGGGGGGGGGATGCAACTTTTAGCTTCAGACATGAAAAATATTTACCATTTACTGCCAGTAAACAATGGAAACATAAAATTTGTACCAATTAGTAATGGAAAGTTGTGCAGTTCCTTCAGCAAATGAAGCTCACCAACTTACAATAGGCTAAATTACCTTACAACGTGTTTTCAGTAGTCTATGTTGAAGTTCTTAGCACAGGCTAACTTATCATATCATATACGGTATCACAGTTCTCATTGATCTACAAAAAATACCGGTAATAAAAACCTTTTTGATATTTCACACTTAATATAATACCCGGTAATCTACTTCAACCTCCTATTGTTTACAACGACACATGATGCACCACCAGCTGTTGAGTATCAGCTACACGGTACACGTGTTTTTCGAATCGTTTTCAGTTAAAAAACTGTTACATCACATGTATATTTTACCTTAACTGTGCCTGAATGAATATATTCTCGGAAATAAATAGTAGTTTTGCTGAAACGTGATGTATTTCAATGTAAAATAGGATAAAATACATGACGAAAACAAGAGACTTTACCTAACCTTCCGATGTTCTTGAGATGTTACTCGTTTTTTTTAATAGTTTTTGGTTAAAATACTGTTATATTACAATGGTATTCTATTCATACTGTGCTTGATATAATGCATTCACGGAAATGTAATATTTTTGCTGAAATGACGTACGTTTTACAGTGGAAAGTGGGATAAAATCGTGACGAAAACAATGACTTTCGCTTTCTTTCGTTCAAAAGATGTTACCGTAATTGCTTTTCGAATGGTTTTCAGTTAAAAATCTGTTGTATTACAATAATATTCTATCCTAATTGACTTGAATAAATACTACGATACCATATTTCTGAATATTTTCATTAAAATTCATCCAAATCATTTTCCTTGTCATCGTCTGCAGCACCAAACAGCTTCTCCCAGTCCTCTCCTTGAACAGGGCTAGAGGGTACGTGTTTTTCGAATTGTTTTCAGTTAAAAAACTGTTACATCACACGTATATTTTACCTAAACTGCGCCTGAATGAATATATTCTTGGAAATAAATAGTAGTTTTGCTGAAACGTGATGTATTTCAATGTAAAATAGGATAAAATACATGACGAAAACAAAAGACTTTACCTAAGCTTCCGATGTTTTTGAGATGTTATTCATTTTTTTAGTAGTTTTCGGTTAAAATACTGTTATATTACAATGGTATTCTATTCATACTGTGCTTGATATAATACATTCACGGAAATGTAATATTTTTGCTGAAATTACGTACGTATTACAGTGGAAAGTGGGATAAAATCGTGACGAAAACAATGACTTTGAAATATAATGCAATATTAACCCCTAAATCGGTTAATTCGGACAATCGGCTAAAACGGACACCCTTCCCCCCTATTAGTCCGAATTAACGAGGGTTGACTGGAACTGTATATTTTCAGCCTTCTGGCTGCCAAGCTCTTTCAATAAACCATTAATTATTATTATTATTATTATTATTATTATTATTATTTATTATTAGTCCGGCAACCTCGGGACCTGACCGGTGCCGGACCATGGAAATTGCCGGACCATGAAAATTCACCCTGTTCCTGGATAGATAGTGACTTGTGCTTATGCTTGGAAGCACTAGCACCACTTTCTCTGCATCATGGTCTCTTTGAAGACATATTGAAGGGTTAAATGTCGTATAGTAGCTTCTCAAATTTCGCGAGTTTTTAATTCTTAACGTATTTTATTGGAACATACACCAAAAAAATAAATAAAAATTTTGACGGCGGAAACTTGAATTTCGACGGGTTTGAACGGCCCGCCAACGTGCGGACAACGTGCATAATATTGTAAACAGTGTCATTTCTCTTATGTACAAAAGATTCATTATTGTTTATTACTGAATGTCGTTTTTATTGAATTAATGTTTATGTGTGCAAAATGAGCAATACAATTCATTAATAATACGTAGAATATTAAAACACACGAGGAAATGACACAGCATTGTTTTCGTTGATTACAAAACCAGTGACTGACTGGTTCTACATATAAAACTGAAGAAAATAAGACCTTGGTTGTAGCTGTAGTAAAATTAATATGGTTGTTTTAAGTAATGTTATTTAATGTTAATAAATGGAACAATAGAAGTGGCTAACGATAATGGTAAAGAAAAAAGAGAGATCGCGTATGTAAGTGCGCACACGTGAAAACATATCTTCATTACTTTACATAAGAATATGAAAGCAACACTTATTTACTGTTCATATATATTTTAATTAATGTTTCTGAATTTGTTTATATTGAATTAATGTTTGTGTGTGCAAAATTAACAATACAATTTGTTAATAATACGTGGAATATTAAAACACACGAGGAGACGAGACGGCTGCCTGCATTGTTTTTGTTAAAGCTTACAAAACCAGTGACTGGTTCTACATATAAAACTGAAGAAAATAAGACCCTGATTGTAGCTGTAGTAAAACTAATGTAAAAAAATTAATATGGTTGTTTGAAGTACCTGTAATGTTATTTAATGTTAATAAATGGAACAATATAAGTAGCTAACCATTAATGGTAAAAAAAAGTGAGACTGCGTGTATGTAAGTGCGCACATGTGAAAACATATCATTACTCTACATAAGAATATGAAAGCAACACTTATTTACTGCTCATATATATTGAAGGGTTAAATGTTGTACTCTGTATAGACAAGCAGAGAGAGAGAGAGAGAGAGCAGCCGAACTGCCGGATGTAAACAAACCTTAATTTCCCGCGGCTTTGTTGTTGTTTTTTTTTATGGGGATTAGGCCACCCGGGCATAGGTCACTGACCCACATTGGGGCCTGAGGGGCAAAAATTTAATACTCCTATTGGACAAACTAAAATCGTGTTCCGGACCACGGGAGTTGCCGGACTAGAGAGGTACAACCTGTAGTTAAACCTGTAAAGGAAGGTTTTCTTTATACAGAGGCAGAAAATGAAACTTTGATCTCTCAAGATAAGTCTCCTGCTAGAGTTTAGATAATTTAAGAATTAATGAATGTGTGCCTGAGATCTATATGTAAGGAAGGCATCATCCACACACAGTACCAACAATAAAATTTTGTCACAATGTGCCAAAATGTATTTATTTATTTATTTATGTACACTGACATACTGCAGTTATTTGAATATACAAATATAATAAGTACATTGTCATTTACAGATATTCAGGCGTGTTGGGCACGAGTCGACAAGGAATGGTGCTGTCCAGTCCTAAGGCTGAAAACCAGACCTCACCCAATCCTTTCATTTGTGACTCCTCCTCTACCTCCTCTTCCCTCAGTGAGAGTGAATCTAGTCCACACAGAAGTCCACAGGCAAAGCGAACAAATGATGAAGAGGTAGAAACATTACCTCAAGTAGAAACAGTTTCATCATCTTCAAGTATAGATGCTGGGAAGGGGAAGAAGAAATTTAAGAGAAGAAACCAGGCAGTGTACTCATCCACAGAGGAAGACATATAGCTAGCATGTCACAGTGTTCATGGATGTGAGTGAGTTGGGTGTGAGTGTAAAGCCACTGATATTTTATATTCACTAACAGAGAGTTGAGTATGTGTTATTATGTGAAGATGTTACATGTGTGATGGAGTGGATGTCCATTTATTTTTAATGGAATGTGGAGAAATAATTTTTTTTTTTATATGCAAGAAGGAAATTCATTATGAGGTTGCAGTCCAGTGCTGTAAGGTGTAAATTTTGTAAAGTCCATGTTATGTGCATGTGTGGTTAGAGTAGTTGAGAGTGAACATTTGCCTATATGATATTGCACAATGATTGTGTATTTTGGTACAAATTATGTAAAGAATTGCATTGTATTTGACATCATTAATTGTCAAATTTTATCTAATAGCGATAAGATTACATCGTACAAAATTTTTAATGTACATTATTACATATGATTTATGAGCTTTATTAAAAAAAATGTTTAAAATTATATGTTACACAAATTTCTTTGGGTTTAGCCCCAAAATTAATGTTTTCCTGTGAAACAAATCTTAATACAGGTGTTTCTTTTGTGGCCGATGTCCACTTTTATATTGATCACATTATATATATCATGCTATTTCACCTTTATGTACCTGGACTTTATAGAGCCTCTGGCTCCTTTTAAACATTTGAAACAGTGTTATGATGAATTTGTGTTGTTGACCCTTTGGTGATATGGACGTCATCCTTAAACTTTGTTAAGGAAACAAGACCTAGGTTCATGTAAGCTGGTTTCGTATGGAGGCATCTTTCATCGTTCAGTCTATGGTTACAAGCTTACTGCTACCTAATTAGGATATTCTGCATTATTTTCTTGACAATTGTTTTAGATCACCTAGGTCAGTTTTGTGTTAAAAGCTATCCCAGACAAGTTACATCTCATCCTGTATAGGACGTAACATTATTTTATCTAAGACTAACTGTAATCTATTGATTTCAAAAGGCAGTACAGTTTAATACTGTGATGTGTTGTATTTTAATAATTGTTCATGATAATTTAAATAGATTATCTTATTCATTTTAGCAATGTACAGTGTGTTATACTTTATGGAGAACTCTATATTAAAAAAAAATCTTTTTTGTAAAAGTTATTTATATATCCCTGATTTTTTTTTAATTCTCATATACAGGTACAGTAATAATAATAATGAAAATCTGAGTTTTCACTACATCTGTTTATGTAATTAATTTTTACTGTATCAAATAATTATATGAACATCATTCCTGAGTGACTGATTCACTCATTAACAGAATTCTTTGATTAGCCTGAACTAGTGCAGCTTTCACTGGTTTTTATTTGAACTGCAGAGAGGAAGCAGCTGACTTGACTGTTTGAGTATGAAAAGTATGAGAGATTATCTGAAGGCATAGAACCCTAGTTGCCATTAGGTACATTTGAAGCAAGATTTATGGCTAGATGCCCTTCCTTTCACCAGTGGCTTAGCGAGGGGGGGGACAAGTGGATTGACCGCCCTGAGCGGCAATCTCTGGGGACAGCAAATTTGCTTCCAAGATATATAATTAACAAACACATTTTTACTTTTTGACGTGGAGTTGTGGATGACTACTGAAAAGATCAGTAAAAGGTGAAAAAATAATAATAATACAGGTTGACAACCCTTTATCCGAAAAGCTCTAAAAACCGAGTTTTTTTTTGTGGGCAAACCTTTTTTTTTTTTTTTTTATAAACAGGGATTAGTCCACCCGGGCATAGATCACTGACCCACATCGGGGCCTGGGGGGCAAAAATGCAATCGTAATAATAATTATAATAATTATTCATAGTAAATAAAAATTGTAATAAAAAATACACCAAAATAAAATAATAATGATAACGATAACAATAATAATAAAATATAATAATAAACTTAATAATAATAATAACAATAATAAAATAATAATAATAAAGAAATACAAGAATGAAGAAAAAAGATCAAAAGTGAGAAACACGACCTAGACCTATGAATTGTTATTACTGTATTATTATTATTTTTATTATATTTTCGCCACCTAGGCCCCAATGTGGGTCAGTGACTTGTGCCCCGGTAGGCCAAAAAAACAAACAATAATAATAATAATAATAATAATAATAATACTGTAATAATAATAATAATAATAATAATACTGTAATAATAATAATAATAATAATAATAATAATAATAATTAACCATTCTGAAAACCGAAAAATTCCGAAATCCGAAATGCCTCTGGCCCCAAGGATTTCGGATAAGGGATTGTCAACCTGTACTGCTTGGGGATTGGGTCAGTCCGGATTTTCGGATTTTCCGGATTCTCAGGCAGTACTTTTAAAATTCAAATTTAAGGAGGAATAAAGAAGAGATGAACAGGTACATTTTGATAGTTTATTAATTAGCAAATATAGCATGCTTCATTTATCAAAATGAGCAGTTTTAAAGAAAAAGCTGTGAATTCTAGAAATTTATTCTTTGCCTTTTCTATATCATAAATTGTAGACTTTCCAATGTCGTATGTTTCCATTAGAACAGTATTGCTCACACCACGTTCTAGTTTCTTAAATATTTCAAGTTTGTCACTCAATTTCAACGTGTTCTTATTTCTCTTCACACAACGAAGTTTATCTACTTTAGGAGCCATTATTATGGGCTTGTATAGTACTCTGTAAATGGAAAGAGTAGGACTCAAAATTACATATGTTGTCACGGTTTGATTGCTCATTTTAAAGTGGCGACCACGTGGTCGCTTGTTGTCGCTGTGCAGCTGTGGCGCTCACGCATGCGCACACACACAAAAGCCCGCTAAAAAAAAAAAAAAAAACGAGTTTTCGAAAAGTCCAGATTCTCGGGTGGTCCGGATTTCTGGCATCCGGATTTTTGGACTTTTACTGTAGCAATGAAAAAGTCAAGAAACATAACAGGATAATGTGTACAGTAGCATTTTCAGTGGTCCTATAGTGGGTTTAATTTTAGGTGACGATTGGCAACAACACAAATTCTCCTTAGAATCCAAGAAATACATGTGGCCATCATCAGCTATTATTGAGCAATAAATTAAAGACTAACTGAAAATATAAATGACAGACACATGCAAATCAAATACTTAATAATTTTATCAAGGAAGCTTCTCAGCGAAACCCATTGATGTAGCTCTGATGGGGCGGCACTCAGAAGTCTCGTCCTGAGTGGCACATGGTCTCGCTATGCCACTGCCTATCACTAACCCATTTCTATATACGTATTGGGGATTTGGTATTATAAGTATAGGACTTCCAAATACCCCCTTAGCTGGCAAGGCAGAGGTTATAAGGTAAAGATAATTTTTATTTTCCTGTAATGACTGAGAAAGCATGTGTCAAGGTAAATACAAGGGTTGTAAGATATTTTAATAGTGTATGAGTGAGTGTCAGAGTTTTTGTGGTGGAGGAGCACATGTGTGAGAAGGGATGTGTCAGGAAAGTGTAATGTTTCTAAGGTTATTTACTGTTTTCTTGGGATGAAGTGGAGACATGATGACACAACTTGGAAACTTACACTTACTATGTGCAGAAGATGTTGTGCTGTCAACTGAACCTGAGGAAAAAGTAAAAAGAATGAACATGTAGCATACATTATTCTGATTAAGGTTATAGGAAAAAGTTAAAGATAAACACTGGAAAGAAGAAAGGAACATTGCTAAAAATTAACATTATTAGTCAGGCAGTGCAGATTGTGTGCAACATTTATTTATCCCAGGTAAGTGACTTTAGAAATTTACTTGCCCTGACAAATTTTTGGAGGAAATTTGCTTGCCCATATTGTTTTATTGGAGAAGATGAATAAACATCTTAAATCACTTAAATTTATTGTATACAGTACTGTATATCAACTCACAGATCATTTGTGTCAGTCTAAATGCTGTCAGTGGTGGTAACCCACGTTATGTGAGGTCATAACTCGTGTCACATCATGTCCACAGCCTCTTGGCTTGGTTCATTTGTAATGTTGACAATTTGACACCAATTGAATATACAGTACATGTACTGTATTTTGTTCACTTGGAGCTTGCAAATGAGGTCTATGGTCAGTTTTTAGCAAGGCAGCTGACTGCTTATTGGATGGATATTTGCAGAGAATAACAGGGTTCACGTGGGATTTCGGGAACGGTCCACCGAGGGCAATCACTTCAAGTTGAAAATCCAGCCAGGGAGGAAACGAACCAACAGCAGGGGTGACAACAATATCAGGGAGGAGGTCGTGTTCCTGAAGGGCTCGGATGAGTGACCCTCGCCACTGTCTTCTAGATGGAGGTCGGCCTCGGACAGAAGGAGTCACTTGGCTTGGACATAGTTGCCCCGGGGATCCCGTAGAATGGAAACGGTAGTTTTAGGTAAAACTCCTGGACACGATCCTGTAAGGGGGAAAGACCAAGTTCGGTATATAGAGAGGTAGAGTGTGTCCACTGAGGGGACCCAAGGATGATACGAGCAGCTTTCCTGTGGATAATTTCGAGACGGTTGACAGCAGTCCGACTAATGTTGACGAGGGCAGGGACGGCGTAGTCGACACAGGAACAGACAAAGGACTTGTACATGGTGAGAAGTACAGGGGTGGTGGCACCAAGGGAACCCCTGCACATGGTAGAGAGGGGAGCTAGACGCCGAAAGCATATGTCTCGAAGAGAGCGGACTTCAGGGATCTGACAAAGTGTGCGAGTTACATACACACCCAGGTATTTTGTCTCATTGACCCAGTCCAAGGGCGTTCCTGATAAGAAAAGGGGGGGAGGTACAACACGACCGTGCCACATGGCTTTTGTTTTCGCAGTTGAAAGAAGGAAACCAAGTGAATCACATTCTCTGGAGACCAGATCAAGGGCTTCCTACATGCTGAGGTAGTCAAGGGCTTGGAGGAGGACATCGTCGGCATATCCTGAGTGGACAACTTCTGTCGGCCACGGGAGAGATGCAATGGAGTGCATGAGAGTGTTAAACAAGGTGGGACTTAGGATTCCACCTTGAGGGGTGCCGAGGTTCATTTCTTGAACAGGAGATAGAGCCTTCAACGCGAACCCGGGCCTGACGTCCAGTGAGGTAAGAGGCGATCCATCGAAGAAATCTCCCTTTAACCCCTAACCGCGCAAATTCAGCTAAAATGAGGGCAGGCTGAGCCGTATCAAAGGCTCCCTTGATATCAATGAAGACGGAGACGCGGGCAGTCTGATTGCAATAAAAGGAAGCAATGGAGTGTGTTGTGCTGTGATGTTGTATGAAACCATTGAGGGAGTTGTGGAAGTCGCCTATGGTGTGAAGAAGGCGATGATGGAGTATCCTCTCTTATCATCTTGCAAACACAGGAGGTAAGACTAATAGGTCGATATTTCCCAGGAGCTCCCGGCTTAGGAATGGGGATAATAGTGGCATTTTTCCAGTTAGACGGGAGAACCCCATGTTCATAAGACATATTGTAGAGAGCAAGCAAGGGGCCGTTAGGAATATTAGTACAGGCGTTGAGGACGGAGTAGGTTATCTGATCATCCCCAGGAGAGGTGTCTTTTCTAGAGCGACGGGCACTGTCAAGCTCGAACTGTGTGATGGGATAATCAGTAACGGCAGGGGAGGTAAGAGCAGCACGAACAACAGGCTCAGATGTATCGATACGAGCCTGCACTGCCTCCTGCATCGGATCTCGAAGTGCCTCGGGGGATGGAAGCTCGTGCCCAGTCCTCCATTAAAGAGCAGGCAGGGTCAGGTGGGGAGGAGGCCTCCGTCGAGTACCCCGAATAGCATTAATCCGATTCCATACATAAGAGGGTGACGACTAGAGTAAAGGCCTGGTCTTTGGGATATACTGTAAATCCCTTGCCAGCCTAATCAGGATCTTATAAAAAAGAAAGTCAAGAGCCATGGGTTTCCAAGGGGTAACAAACAACCGTTAGAGATTGACATCTTTACCACGAAAATAATCGCAATAATTTAACTCTGACGCCACTCACACAAATATTAAATAAACAGCACTGGAGTCAAACAATTAATTAAAACAAAACAATTAATACAACAAAGTACAGGTATTTTCTACAGGCTGCAGATGAATATTCCTCCAAACCAGCACGGTGGAATGTTTTGGTAACGCGGTGATCCTCTCTCAGGGGGAAGGTCCAGGGCACCTTCCTCACTTGGCGCCGACGTCGGTGGGCGATGTCTTGCCACACAGGAGAGACGTCAGGCACTAGACAGTGGATAGGGCATGGAGGAAGTGGCGATCACGTGGCAGCCGCCGCAGTAGCTGGAGTAGGTGACCGGAGTTGACAGCCGAATAGTGAAGGACTGGGGAATCAGCCCACGAGCCCCAGGAACCTCAGATGAGTACACAACCAGTTGGAATCGAACAGCTGAGTGAGAGTACAGCTGTGGTGACGGCTGGATAGTGTCTGGTGTGCGACGAGGCAGCAGCGACCTTCTCACCTCCATCTACCCCGTGGTGGGGCTGCGAACAAGCAAACGAGCGGCAGACAACCACCCGCTCGTTACAGCCCTTACAACTGGAACGATAGAGACCCAGTGAAGGATAGCCCGTAGCCAGTCCGCCTCACGAATCCGCCGACGCTCCTGAGTTGCAAAGGAGCACCAGTTTTTGAAGTCTTCCCAGTCCTCTGGCAGAGTGGAGATCACGGGGTACCTGCCGGAGGTGTCTCATGGTAGGGATGCGATACCAGTAGTTGGTGGTACTTCTGGGGTGACGGGGAGGGCGTGGGGGGGAAGCGCGATTGACAGAGTCATACACAGCATTAACAAAATCAGCGCTTTAAGAGTCAAGGGACTGCGGGACAACATAGGAATCCGCCCAGGTAGAAAGGTATTGGATACAGGAAGGAACAGCATCTTGTTTGAGACGAAGGCGAGGGGATCGATAAGGAGCTGATGTAGGGGCAGAGAAGGAGAGCCTGAGATGGGTAGTAACGGCAAGATGGTCACTATACAGAGCAGGCTCGGTGCAGATGGTAGGATGAAAGGAGGTATGACCGTTCAATAGTAAGCAAACATCAAGGAAACTATGGGGGAGGCGAGTAGGATCGTCAGGACAAAGAAAGCGAAAATCATCATCCCCATTAAGAAACTGTGAGAGATGTGATCCGTTGAGGGTACATGGAGTGGGATGATCTGGAGTAAGAGTGGGATGGCGGGCATTAAAGTCGCCAAGAACAATAGTGGGAACCCCATCATGGAGGTCGTGAAGAACCTGGGGGTCCAGAGAATCACTCTTGTAATGAACATTGACTACACGAAGAGTCTGGTCACCAAGAGTAAGGGAGAGAGAAAGTAGTTCAGACGGCCCATGTGAGTCAAGTGAAGGGAGACCAACAGATGGAACGGTGTTAGGCACAAGGGTACCGAGGCAGGGTGTAAACAGTATAGCCAGAAAAGCGGAGTGGAGTAAAATCGCCCGTGATGGTTTCCTAAGTAGAGTGACATCTACTTGATGGAGAGCACAAACTGGGCGAGGTCTGTCCGGCGAGGTCTAAGTCCCTGGATGTTCCATTGCAAGAAGAGGAGGGAATGGCCTCCAGTGTGAGATGAGTTAGTGGGAATAGACAGGGCTCTGGAGGAGGTACCAAATTCTGTTGAGGACATTGGAGAGGAAGGAGAGGGAGAGCGAGGGATGGATCCTCCATCTCCGGAGAAGGAAGGAGGCGGGTCACCAGGGCTTGCAAAGTGCGCCCTTGTTGGGTCAGGGTGTACAGAATGAGTTGTTGTTGCCTCTGCATGTCGCAATTGTTTTCACAAACGAGTTGAGTTGGGCAGAGAGAAGGTTGATTTGGTTGGAGTGGCGATCCAGACGGAGAGTGATTGTTTCCATAGAACCAACTTGGTGTACCTGTGCAGGAGCTGGAGGTGGCGGCGAGGATTGCCGAGGGCCCGACTGGGCATGTGGTGGTGGTGGTAGCGACGGAGAGGGACGGTGAGGGTTCAGTTGAGTAAGAGGTGGTGGTGCTGGTGAGAGACAGCGGGGGTCCGGGTGGGCAGGAGGTGGTGGTGACTGTGGCAGGGCCGGCAACGACCTTGTTCCAAGAACGGTAGGGAGAGGGAGGGAGGGGAGAAAGGATGGGTGGTAGGGGTGATAGGGGGGATGGTAGGGGAGAGGAGATCAATGGGAAATCCTTGGTGGATGGAAGAGGCGGTGGTGGATAGGAGTGAGGTTTGGTTGACAGGGGCTTCGTCAGAGACGAGGGCGGTGGAACAAGGTAAGTTTTCCCTGGGCGAGTGCCAGGACGCTGTGGGCAGTTGGCATTCCAGGTGTGGTGACTGCCATGGCAGTTGACACACCATGGAACAACAGGGATTTTGTTCTGAAATTTCAATTTGCATTCCACTGTGTTGTGAGGACCTTCACAGAAAGAGCAGGCGACCATCCTCGTGCACTCCCCGGTGCGGTGTTTCCACGATTGGCAATGACCACAGATTTCCGGGGTTCCGATAAATCGGTCGAGAGGACAGTTGTGAATAGGTCCTACATTCACCTTCGGGGGGAGGGGGCCCACCAACCAGCCGATGAGTTCGTTGGATGGACGTTTGGAGACCGGGTTGATGCGGCGTTCCATGTCGAGTAGTTGTGGGAGACGAGGGCGAAGATCGTAGATAGGGATTTCCCAGGGTACGTGGCGAACCATTACCTTGCTACTACTACTACTACTACTACTACTTTGTTGTCACTCGGAATCGAATATGCAGATCATCCAGCTATGATACAATGATATGAGGTATTAGGGATGTCACCTAGGTTGGTGAGTTTTGAGGTGACCAAAAAGGGCGATACGGGACCGGCAGAGTCGTTCACATTCGTTGCATATGTGGAGGGCTGCATCTAGTGTGGGAGAGGCAGTGGCGGCGTCTTTCCGGCATTGGTGCTTGTCTGCCTCGGTTTGCAGTCGGCTAATTCGAAAGTATTGACACCTTCTCGTGTGGTGCTCCTCCAAGCGTTACGATGTGGAGTAATCGACTCCCAGGTGAGGAGGTCGATTTGGCACTTTTTCAGGTTTGTCTTAAGACTATCCTTATACCTTCTCAATTGCCCGCCGGCATTACGTCTACTAATTGTTTGGTGACTGTAAAATAGCTGCTTTGGCAGTCTGCTGCCGTCCATGCCAGTAACATGGCCAGTCCAGCATAGTTGTTCATGGATAATGGTAGCCTCGATGCTCCTCCAGTTGGTGTCAGCAAGAATACTGGCATTTGTTCTCTTGTCTTCCCAGCGACCATGGAGGGTGGAACGTAGACTATGTTGGTGAAAGTTTTCAAGTGCTTTGAGGTGCTTCCTGTTTGTGACCCATGTCTCACTGCAATATGGCAGGGTGGGGAGGACCACTGCTCGATATACGTGCAACTTTGCAGATAATTTCAGCTCCCTACAGCCGAAGACACGGTTTCGGAGTCTGCCAAAGGCTTAAGGGTATAGACTATAGGGGTTTTGATGATGATGAAAGGTTTGATGAGCTGGATGATGGCTGCGCATGAGTTGTTTTATGTGGTGAGGCAGGAGCACAGGCGGCAACCACACATCTTGGCTCTCCCTTTTCCTGATCCAGTGGTGCAAGTGTTGCAAAGACTGAGGAGAAGGAGAGTTGCAATGGACTGCCGATAGCCCAGTTTGTTGGGTTTCGCCTTAGTAGCCTGTCCAACAGGCAATGCCTTCGTCCGCCGGTGTAATCGTTGGGTTTCCACAATGGTCACCTCTTCCGCCGTTGGGGTCTTGTTGGAGCTCTGGAAGCATGTCTGCTTGATGCGGGACTCCACAGCAGATTTTTCGTTCGGGGTTTACCCCCATACCCTTATACCTGCCAAGGTTAATCCGCAAGGCAGCGGGGCAATGGTTGGTAGGCGCCCGAGCGTGTCCACATGCCAGTGGGCCTAGGCACCGTCCCTCTGGGGCCCACTGCTACTCCGAGATCCCCTGCTGATCGAGTCTGGGCCCACGAGGCACCCAGTTACCGTGTGTTGCCACGAGGAGGCACAGCAGGAGTCTTGATGGTGAGAAGGCTGTGTATTGGCAGGGGAAGACTTATGCAAGTTGCTTCCCTGTTCGCCACGAGGGCTAGCCAGCGGCGGCAGCTGAAAGCGAGAGGGAGAAAGCAGTGTTTGCACCTTTATGCTGACATAATGCTGCCACACTAGACGCATTTCACCACCCTGTGTGCGAACACACACACACACACACCTACGAGCACACTAACATACTTCCCCACACATGTATATAAACACCCTCACACACTTGAAGACAATCCCCCCCCCCCATAAACCAACACCTCCATTCAAATAATTAAACACACACACACACACACACACACACACACACACGTACGCCCGTGATGGCGAGACCGGGAAGTAAAGCAAGGAATAGAAGGAAAAAAAAACTGGTATTAGTGCAAGAGTAGTTGGGTCGGGGGCTCGGGGCCACCACCACTGTCAGTCGCCCAGCGCACCTCACACACCTCACACACCTGCCCTTACTCGCCACCTTTCAGGACTGTACACCTGGTGAGGCTCGATAGTGATACGCGTGTGTTTGAAGTGGTAAGAAATACCTGCTTTCTGGTTCGCTACAAAGGAGCTAAATATCTCGCCGCCTTGATACAAACGTCGGTAGATGTTCGATTACAGTGTAGTGTACTTACGTTTGTCACCATTGTACGAAAATATCTGCAAATATGTGTTCGATACTTCGATAGCTAAAATTCGGTAAACATCTGCCTTAACTCGTTGCTTTACATGTGTTGAACAAATGGGTAATATCTGCTCTGGTTCACTAACTCAAGGATAAACGTTTATACACTTGAAGGAAAAGCCCAGTGCAGTATGTTATAGGTGTGCTGACCAAGTAGTGAACAATAGTGATAATTAACTCTGTGTTAATGTATTACCTAAACTGTGTTATTAATCACCTGAAATGTGTTAATTACCCAACTGAACTACTGTTAATCACCTGAACTGGTGTCAATCACCTGAACTAGTGTTAATCACCTGAACTAGTGTTAACCATCAGAACTAATATTAACCACCTGACAACCACCTGAATTAGTTTTAACCACTTGGACTAATGACTTAAATATGCAGGTGACAAATTCTACAAGACAAGTATGACGCTTCTTGCAGGAACAGTAAATCACGTATGCAAATTTATGCAAATGACTTAAAAAAACTAAACACTGCTGACGTAAGAGAGAAATAGAGAGAAAACAATAATAATAATCAGTTGCAGTCCATGTTGTTTAGTTGACGTCAGCAAAGAACAATATTGTGGTTTGTGTTTTATTTCGTATCAACAGTAAAATATTAACTGTTGCAATATATTTCACAAGATTAAAGGAATTTTTATTTTCATCTTCGAAGATATTACAGTATGTCTGTCTGTGATGACATGTTGCAATTTATTTATTATTTATTATTATTATTTTTTTTTTTGGGGGGGGATAACAGTATATCTTTGTGTCTCGTGAAATATATATATATATATATATATATATATATATATATATATATATATATATATATATATATATATATATATATATATATATATATATATATATATATATATATATATATATATATATATATATATATATATATATATATATATATATATATAAATACAAGTTTACAAGGATATCACCAAGAAAATACTAAATATATCCTTAGGTGAATTACAAAAAGAGAATGAAGAATATAGATCAAGGAACTCAAATAGTGTAGTGTGTACTGTGAAAAATATTGTAATTAAACTAGACTTGTGAGTTAAGAGATCGAGTTCGTGAAATATTTAACAAGAAAAAGATAACGTCAAAGTGTGTACGTAAGTTGGTCAATTGATTCACAAATGTAGCAAGTACACGAACAAACTTTGATGCTGATGAAGATATATAGATAGATAGACAGACAGACGGACGACATAGATATACAGACAGACAGAGAGGATAGATAGATATAGTCGTATACAGAGAGAGAGAGTAAATTAGATTTTTAGATTGCCCCCGAGGGGGCTAGTTTATTGGGCACCCCCTTACATCCTGTGCAAGGTGAAGCGCAGAAGCGTTTACAGCGCCCAACAGGGAAGCATGAGTAGTTCATACTTGCCTTTATGACTCATGCATTAAGGGCGTAAAAGCCTGAAGGGTTATGGGTTTTGTCAGCAAGTTACATAAAGTGACAGAATGATGAGTGTGTGGGGGGAAAATTCCCGGTACAAACTCTAGGAGGAGGGAAATCTACGTGAGTGACCCCGTCTAAGGTCATGACCAAGGGCTCGGAGGTGAAAGTGCAACACCAACACTGGAGGACTGGCGGTAGTGGTAACCAGGAACACACACACACACGTCCAAGAGCAGGTTAAGGTATGTAAACACCGCTCCTCATGGCTTGGTAAGGGAGGGAAGGGGAGGGTATGGTAGGGTAGGGTAGGGTAGGACAGGGTAGGGTAGGGCAGGGGAGGGTAGGGTAGGGTTAGAGAAAGGTAGGGTAAGGTAGAGTAAGGTAAGGGTAGAGTAAGGTAAGGTAGGGTAGAGGAAGGTAGGGATAGAGAAAGGTAAGGTAGGGCAGAATAAGGTTGGGTAAGGTAAGATGAAGTATGATACAGTAGGGATGGGTAGGATAAGATAAGGTAGGGTAGAGCAGAGTAAGGTAGGATAAGGTTAACCAGGGTAGGGCAACGTAGGGCACAAGAAGGTGGTGTAGGATAGGGTAAGGTAGGGTAAAGGCAGGAGGAGAGGATAGGGTACTGGATAGGGTACTGGATAGAGTAAGGAAAAGGTAGAAGGTAGGGTAGAGTAGAGTAGGAATAAGTCAGTCTGGTCAAAATCATACGGCCTGTAGCCATTAACCAACCTGTCTCTCTTTTATAACTGTATCACCTCCAGCACACCACCTGACGTGTTAGCGTGGGAGGGGTGTGTGTGTGGGTGACGTGTTAGTGTGTGTGGGTGACGTGTTAGTGTGTGTGGGTGTGACGTGTTAGTGTGTGTGTGTGTGTGACGTGTTAGTGTGTGTGTGTGAGGAATGTATTAATGGAACAGGGCGACTACCAAGCCCAAGGTGAGGCTGTTAGTTGACGGAGGTGGGCGGAGGGAGATAGTGTAATTATATGAGCAAAAACTTTATGGCAGAGATAAATATACACAGAAAGGATCGATATCTAGGTTAGGTTAGGTTAGGTTAGGTTAGGTTAGGTTTGGTTAGGTTAGGTTTGGGAAGATAAGTCACATTGGATTAAGTTTTTATGTTGGTTAAGTTTTTAGGTTAGGTTAGGTTAAGTTACGATAGGTTAGGGAAGATAAGTCACATTGGGTTAAGTTTTTGAGTAAGGTTAGGTTAGGTGTGTGTGTGTGTGTGTGTGTGTGTGTGTGTCTTAAAGTTATGTGGGTGAACAGTTAACAGTCATGTGGATGAACAGTTATAGTGAAGGCGAGTCACATTGTCTTCTGGATGGTAAAACAAAAAATAGGAGCAAAAACTTCAAGAACACCGACATTTCATCCATTCACCTGGCATTAAAATATCTGATTGTCATACTTGTTCGACTGTTATAGTTTCTTATATAATGTATCGTCGCAAGTCTGGTTATTAATGACACACTCCCCTGCCAGAATACAATGCAACTCACCATACATTGTGATGTTTATGACTCGTGGCATCATAACATAACACTTTAATGCAGTGGTTCTCAATTAGGGTCAAATTACCCCCAAGAGGGAGTAATTTGACATTTTTCAGGGGTAACGACAGCCCACGAGATATAGCCCTAGTTCTACCTCCATACACAACCACTGGTCATTCATTCATGGTACCTCTTGCCTCACTCTCCCACGGCCGTCTTGAGTCTCCGTAGTATAAATAGAAACAGACTGAACCCTGAAAGTGATATCAGATGTGCCTTCACAAAGTTATCCCCACGTATTCAAGAAATGGTCACCAACGGAATGAGCCATTTTGCTCATTAGTGGAAGTCCTTGTCAGTTCAATGACTTGCATTTCATAATCAGTATTGTAATTACTGTATAATACTCAGTTAACAATAACGGAGAGTTGAAATTAAATAGCAAGGTTTATTTTCTAAACTGCATATCATGATAATGAAGAAAGTGACATTGACCAAAAACAGTTTTGAAAAAAACAGTTGATAAACCTATGGCGGGGTAATGAGTACTGTTGTCAGACTTGTTTTGGGGTAATGGCTAAAACTAATTAGAAACTAATGCGTTAATAGGTAACCGAGCCTAAAAAAAAAAGATATATAATCCGATATCCTAGTAATACCCCCCCCCCACCCCCACACACTTACCAGTCCGCATAAATATTGGTAGATAACACCCTGGTCCGCAGTGGGAAAAAAAAAGTTGGGAACCCCTGAATTGTTGGCCATCACACAGACACACACACACACACAATTGTAGGCGAGTGACCAAAAGCAGAAGTTCCCTGTCTCCAAATTTGGAAGGAACCGTCTCACTATTTCACCTTGACTGTCAGTAAAACATTCTCCAGGGCGGGCGTGAAGGTCATGTGCTGGTTGCCGCAGGAACATATTTTGATTCCCTCTATTTTTAAGAACTTTCACGAATATTTTACTTTTGTGGGCGGCATCCCTCCTGCCTGGCCTGGTTGTCTCCCTACCATCACATTAATTCCTAACAAAGCGCGAGAACAAATCTGCCTGACTTAATTATAGAGACCAGTTAAGAGAACACACTCTGATCAAGCACAATCAACGTACACTACCATCACTCAACACACTCTGATTACGCACACTCAACGCACTCTACCATCACTCAACACACTCTGATTACGTACACTCAACGCACTCTGCCATCACTCACCACACTCACATCGTGCACACTCAAATCACGGACACTCGAACACACTCTGATCACGGACACTCAACACACTCTGATCATCCACATTCAACACTCTACCATCACTCTACACACTCTGATCACGCACACTCAACGCACTCTAATCATGCACACTCAATGCACTCTGCCATCTCTCAACACACTCTGATCACGCACACTCTGCCTTTACTCAACACACTCTGATCACGCACACTCTGCCTTTACTCAACACACTCTGATCACGCACACTCTGCCTTTACCCAACACACTCTGATCATACACATTCAACACACTCTGATCACGCACACTCAACGTACTCTGATCATGCACACTTAACGCACTCTGCCATCTCTCAACACACTCTGATCACACACACTCAACGCACTCTGATCACACATTTAACGCACTCTGAACACGCACACTCAACGCACTCTGATCACGCACACTCAATGCACTCTACCATCACTCAACACACTCTCATCATGCACACTCAAGGCAATCTGATCATGCACACTCAACGTACTCTGCCATCACTCAACACATTCTGATCATGCACACTCAACGCACTCTGATCACGCACACTCAATGCACTCTGACATCACTCTTTAAACTCAATGCACTCTACCATCACTTTACACTCAATGCACTTTGGCATCACTCTTTACACTCAATGCACTCTGCCATCACTGTTTACACTCAATGCACTCTACCATCACTTTTTACACTCAATGCACTCTACCATCACTCTTTACACTCAATGCACTCTACCATCACTCTTTACACTCAATGCACTCTGTCATCACTCTTTACACTCAATGCACTCTGTCATCACTCAACACACTCAATGCACTCTGCCATCACTCAACTATAATGAGGGTAAAGTAAGAGTTACAGGTAAAGTAAGAATTCATTTGCTGTAAGATTGTAAAGCGAGCAAAGTTTGGTAGCGTGGCCGATTAGTTATTTGACTGAAAGGCCTAGAAAACAGTGCGTTAATGTTCGAAATAAGGCAAACAGAGTATTGGGTTTTATATCTAGAAGTGTAAAGTAATAAGAGTGCAGAGGTCTTATTGCAACTATATCTTGCGCTAGTCAGGCCGCACCTCGATTTTGCGGTTCAGTTCTGGTGCCCTTATTATAGAATGGATATCAATTCACTAGAGTCGGTGCAGCGAAGAATGACAAAAATGATTCCGGGACTTAGAAACCTTCCATATCAGGATAGGTTAAAGAAACTTAACTTGCATTCCCTAGAAAGACGAAGAGTGCGGGGAGATATGATAGAAGTATTTAAGTGGGTGAAAGGAATCAATAAAGGGATATAGATAAAGTTCTTATAATATCCGAGCAGGATAGGACTCGAGCAACGGATTCAAGTTGGATAAGTTTAGGTTTAGGAGGGAGATAGGAAGAAACTGGTTCACAAATAGGGTGGTGGACGAGTGGAACAAGCTTAGCAACTTTGTAGTAAGTGCGGGAACTCTGGAAAGTTTCAAAAGGAGGCTAGATAGATTCATGGATGATAGAGAGTGGTAGTAACTCTCGACAGGAGCTGCCATGCACAGGCCAACCGGCCTATTGCAGACTCTTTATTTTCTTATGTTCTTATGTTCAACACACACACCGATCATACACACTCAACGCACTCTGGCATCACTCAACGCACTCTACCATCACTCAACACACACTGACCATACACACTCAACGCACTCTACCATCACTGAACACACACTGATCATACACACTCAACGCACTCTACCTTCACTGAACACACACTAATCATACACACTCAACGCACTCTGCCATCACTCAACACACTCTACCATCACTCAACACACACTGACCATACACACTCAACGCACTCTACCATCACTGAACACACTGATCATACTACCATCACTGAACACACACTAATCATACACACTCAACGCACTCTGCCATCACTGAACACACTCTACCATCACTCAACACACACTGATCATACACACTCAACGCACTCTGCCATCACTCAACGCACTCTGCCATCACTCAACGCACTCTACCATCACTCAACGCACTCTACCATCACTCAACACACACTGGCCATACACACTCAACGCACTCTACTATCACTGAACACACACTAATCATACACACTCAACGCACTCTGCCATCACTCAACACACTCTACCATCACTCAACACACACACTGATCATACACACTCAACGCACTCTGCCATCACTCAACACACTCTACCATCACTCAACACACACCCTGATCATACACACTCAACGCACTCTACCATCACTCAACACACTCACATCATGCCGATAACCTTCCTGTGTTGACTTAGTCTCGGGTTTCTATTTAACATCAATGTGTACTTCCTAACACTCAAGTGCTTCCTGATACTGTCTTATGCTGCTCTGTTCCTTATGCTGTATCGTGCTGTTGTGCTGTATCGTGCTGTACATATTAACGTGCTGCATTGTGCTATACCTGCTGTTGTGCTGTACCTGCTGTATTGTGCTGTACCTGCTGTATTGTGCTGGACCTACTGTTGTGCTGTACCTACTGTTGTGCTGTATTGTGCTGTACCTCTTCTTACTAGGTGCTGTTATCTGCTGTTCCGCCTTTTATACTATATTTATCTTGTCTAATGTTTCCTCTTGCTTTCTGCTGTATCTAGGCTGTACCCCCGCCCCTTATCTCGTGCTGTACCGCCCCTTAACTCGTGCTGTACCGCCCCTTAACTCGTGCTGTACCGCCCCTTATCTCGTGCTGTACCGCCCCTTATTAGAGAGAACAAAGAGAGATATAGAGAGAAAAAGAAACATAATTAGAGAGAGAGAGAGAGAGAGAGAGAGAGAGAGAGAGAGAAGGGAGGAGAGAGAGAGAGAGAGAGAGAGAGAGAGTAGAGAGAGAGAGAGAGAGAGAGAGGAGAGAGAGAGAGAGAGAGAGAGAGAGAGAGAGAGAGAGAGAGAGAGAGAGAGAGAGAGAGAGAGAGAGAGAGGAGAGAGGGAGAGAGAGAGAGAGAGAGGAGAGAGAGAGAGAGAGAGAGAGAGAGAGAGAGAGAGAGAGAGAGAGAGAGAGAGAGAGAGAGTGAAGGGAGGGAGAGAGGAGAGAGAGAGAGAGAGAGAGAGAGAGAGGAGAGAGAGAGAGAGAGAGAGAGAGAGAGAGAGAATTACCCCTGACATCCCACAACACTTCCCCATCCACTCCTACCCTTTCAGTGCAACCTCTCTGACCTCAATATGGTTTATGATTAACACGCGCTTCTCTCTCCTTGCTTAGTTCTTTCTCTATCTCTAATTCTCTGTCTCTATGTCTTTCTTATCTTTTTTCAGTCCTCTCTCTCTTCTCTTTCTCTTAACGTGTGTGTATGTGTGTGTGTATATGTGTGTGTGTGTATATGTGTGTGTATATGTGTGTGTGTGTGTGTGTGTGTGTGTGTGTGTGTGTGTGTGTGTGTGTGTGTGTGTGTGTGTGTAGTTAATACAGCTGTATTTTACTGTAATATAAGCTCAAGGATCCCTTCCACATCCTCGTCCCTGCTGTAAACTAACTTGTACGATACAATTGTAGTTATGCAAGGTCAACGGGTGTTAAGAGGGAAGGACGATAACGTGAAATAAGGTCAAGGTGTTCACGGCGGTGGTCGTTACTGAGAGAGAGAGAGAGAGAGAGAGAGAGAGAGAGAGAGAGAGAGAGAGACTAAACCTGAGCAAACTTATATTAAACCTGAGCAAACTTATATTAAGGTGAAGATTAGCCACCCTAATTTATGCCTTAATCACCCTAACCTAACCTAAGCTGGGGAGTGGAGGGTCTGGACCTAATCTTCTCACAATACAGATTTTCACATAAGATTCGAGTCTCAGTGAGGGAGGGAGGGAGGGAGGGAGGGAGGGAGTGAGTGAGTGAGTGAGTGAGTGAGACAGTGAGTGAGTGAGTGAACGAGTGAGTGAGTGAGTGAGTGAACCAGTGAGTGAGTGAGCCAGCGAGTGCGAGTGAGTGAGTTCCAGATGCAAATTTCTCATACAAATATTAGTCAATCCGGAACCTGTACTTTCACTTACACTGTTCCGTCTTCTTCCGTCTCTTATCTCTCTCTTCCGTCTCTTATCTCTCTCTTCCGTCATTTATCTCTCTCTTCCGTCTCTTATCTCCAGTGTAGATAAATGGTTAAGGTGGAGTGTTGATTGTGAGACCTTGATGCTGCTTCACACACACACACACACACACACACACACACACACACACTGTAAATTAATTCATATATGATAAAAACAGTGGGTTAGGTTAGGTTAGGTCAGGTCAGGTTAGATTAAGTTAGGTTAGGTTAGGTTAGGTTAGGCATTCAATTACAGCTTGTCTTATAATTATTTACAATTTACATGATCGCCCCTATACACTGTACACACCTGCAGGTATAAGGTGTACAGGTGTGTTGGTGATGGTACAATGTGTGGTGGTGATGGTACAGGTGTGGTGGTGATAGTACAGGTGTGGTGATGGTACAGGTGTGGTGGTGGTACAGGTGTGGTGGTTGTGATACAGGTGTGGTGGTGATGGTGGTACAGGTGTGGTGGTGGTGGTGCAGGTGTGGTGGTGGTGGTACAGGTGTGGTAGTGGTGGTACAGGTGTGGTAGGTGGTGGTACAGGTGTGGTGGTGATGGTACAGGTGTGGTGGTGGTGGTACAGGTGTGGTGGTGGTGGTACAGGTGTGGTGGTGGTGGTACAGGTGTGGTGGTGATGGTACAGGTGTGGTGGTGATGGTACAGGTGTGGTGGTGTGGTACAGGTGTGGTGGTGGTACAGGTGTGGTGGTACAGGTGTGGTGGTGATACAGTGTGGTGGTGGTGGGTACATGTGTGGTGGTACAGGTGTGGTAGTAGTGGTACAGGTGTGGTAGTAGTGGTACAGGTGTGGTAGTAGTGGTACAGGTGTGGTGGTTGTACAGGTGTGGTAGTAGTGGTACAGGTGTGGTGGTGGTACAGGTGTGGTGGGACAGGTGTGGTGGTGGTGGAACAGGTGTGGTGGTGGTACAGGTGTGGTGGTGGTACAGGTGTGATGGCACATGTATGGTGATGGTGGTGTGGAATAGAAGTGGTGAGTGTTAGGCACCACCACCACCACCACCACTGCCCAGGGTCATCCAACACTACCGGTAAAGCAGGTAGAGACTGAGGGAGGAACACCCTTATCGCCTACCTGTCTTCCCCTCCCACCTGTTCTTCATCGTGTTCTGTCCTGTGAGACCTACCGGTTCTCTCTCCTATCTCTTATACTATCTATCTATCTATCTATCTACAGTGTGTGTGTGTATCAAGGCCTACCAGGTGTCTCTTTTGTAGTTCGTCGTGTTGGTTCTCGTGGCTGGTGTAGGCCTATGGTTGTTGGTACTACTACTACTTATTTTTAACGTGGCCTCCAGCCTCACCTAATAGCCACACCTTTCCCGCCATTTTATTACCTTAAAATTAACTATCCTAATACTATCCTGACTGTATTGAGTTAGTTGAGCCGCAGATCTATGCGGCATTCAGTGACTTTTGCCTCAAAGTCGATATCTGCGACTGTTGTCGGCTTTGGGGCTGATGTTCTCGTTCCCCTGAGGCAAAGCAATGCAGACCTTAGCAGAGAGAAGGACAGTCGACATCTCAACTAGGCTGTAACGTAATTTCTGGGCTGCTGCTTCCTTTCAGATAACACCTCAATGAGTGGTGTAGAAGCATCTTGCACTTGGTCTTGTCGTTCTCGGTCCTCCTGTGTGTAGCATCGAGAGCTATGTTGCGGTAACATGCGGCCATGGGATAAAAAATCCTTATGTCGAAGAAAGCTCGCTGTCCCCGCGTCCAGAATCCTCGAGCACTGACGTCAACACGAGCTTCGTTGATGTGTTTGAAGTCCTGTGATGGAGATTCTCACCGTCCAATGGAAGGAGGGTCGGTTCCACCATGACGTCGTGGCAGATTTCCCTCAGTAGATTTGCTGTTAAGATCCCTTACTTCGTATTACAGAATGGATATAGAATACTTGGAAAGAATTCAGAGGAGAATGACAAGACTAATCCCGGGCATTAGGAACCTTGAGTACAGAGACAGGTTAAAGCATCTTAATTTGCACTCCCTCGAGAGACGTAGAGTGAGAGGCGATATGATAGAGGTGTATAAATGGAAGTCAGGGCCGAACAAATGGGACATTACCAAGGTACTCAAACTGTCCCACCAGGAGCGAACTCGTAACAATGGTTTTAAATTAGACAAATTTAGATTTAGGCGCGAAATAGGTAAACATTGATTTGGAAATAGAGTAGTGGACGAGTGGAACAAGTTACCAAATCTCATCATTAACTCGAATACGCTGGATAGCTTCAAACAGAGGGTGGATGGATATATGAGCAATAGGGGTTGGGTGTAAATGGGACTGCCCAGTATGGGCCACTAGGCCCGCTGCAGTTTCCTCCATTCTTGTGTTCTATGTCATGCCTCATGCACACGAAGTCTCCTTTCCTGCACACGATGGCGTGGTCAATGTCATAAGATGAGCCGCACACGCATTGGGAGGGCAAACCTTCTACTGGCCTACCGTACCTTAGAGCAATGGCATCTGTGAATTCTTGTTTATTAAGGATGAAGCCTTTTGCCCTTATCGGTAACAATTGTTAACCAGTTTGAGGCGCCCACTTCCTGCACTATAGCTACTTTTCTTTTCACGTTCTCTGGCACTTGTTGCAACAGTTGCTGCAGTTTATCACTTTTTTTTTACGGGGATTAGCCCACTCGGGCATAGGTCACTAACCCGCATCGGGCCCTGGGGCCGAAAATGTTGTAATAATAATAATAATAATAATAATAATAATAATAATAATAATAATAATAATAATAATTAATAATTAATAATTATAATAATAATAATAATAATAATAATAATAATAATAATAATAATAATAAAAATAAAAATTAATTAAAAAATAAATAAAATGAAATAAAATAAAATAATGATGATAATAATAATAGTAACCATAAAAAAAAACAAGATTGATAAACAATATATGTATGTTGTGTTATCAATAGTAAGAGAAACAATTAAGACCTGCAATTGTGTGTAAATGAGGCAGAAAGTCAGATCAGCAACCTGGGACTTGGTCACAATTTTCGTGATGCCATATGGCAGCAGGGTCTACCATTAGACAACACATTATGCTTCCAATATCTTCCCAGGCGGCAGTACCTCCCTGTTTGGTAGCTGCTTACAATGATCAAAGTTAAGACGACAAAGGTTGAGGTCAAGACCAGGACAAAGGTCAAAGGTGATTCACAAAGTTGGAATTTACAAGCTTTCCGTAAACATACTTTACCTGAGTCAAGGATAGGCGGAGGGCGAGTTACCTGTCTGGCTAATGTGTGTGTTGCACCTGTGGCCTCTCTCACACCTGTGGACAACCTCACACCTGTGCCCTGACTCACACACACACACACACACACACACACGAACATACTCATAACAGCTAAACAAACAAAATAAACAAAACCACTTAGAACGAACATTTAAATAAACAACAAGGTACGATAATAAATAAATAAATGAGTAAGTAATAATACCCGTACAGCCCCCTGCAATAAGAGTCAGTTTGAGGCGATGTGGCCGCTAGCTAGTGTGGCCACTACCAACAACATGGTCGCTACCTAGTGTGGCCACTACCAACATGGTCGCTATCTAGTGTGGCCACTACCAACGTGGTCGCTACCTAGTGTGGCCACTACCAACGTGGTCGCTACCTAGTGTGACCACTACCGAGTGTGGCCACTATCTAGTGTGGCCGCTACCAACATGGTAGCTATCTAGTGTGGCCACTACCAACGTGGTCGCTACCTAGTGTGGCCACTACCAACATGGTAGCTATCTAGTGTGGCCACTACCAACGTGGTCGCTACCTAGTGTGGCCGCTACCAACATGGTAGCTATCTAGTGTGGCCACTATCAACATGGTCGCTACCTAGTGTGGCCACTACCAACGTGGTCGCTACCTAGTGTGGCCACTACCAACATGGTAGCTATCTAGTGTGGCCACTACCAACGTGGTCGCTACCTAGTGTGGCCGCTACCAACATGGTAGCTATCTAGTGTGGCCACTACAACGTGGTCGCTACCTAGTGTGGCCACTACCAACGTGGTCGCTACCTAGTGTGGCCACTACCAACATGGTAGCTATCTAGTGTGGCCACTACCAACGTGGTCGCTACCTAGTGTGGCCGCTACCAACATGGTAGCTATCTAGTGTGGCCACTACCAACGTGGTCGCTACCTAGTGTGGCCACTACCAACGTGGTCGCTACCTAGTGTGGCCACTACCAACGTGGTCGCTACCTAGTGTGGCCACTACCGTGGTCGCTACCTAGTGTGGCCACTACCAACGTGGTCGCTACCTAGTGTGGCCACTACCAACGTGGTCGCTACCTAGTGTGGCCACTACCAACGTGGTCGCTACCTAGTGTGGCCACTACCAACGTGGTCGCTACCTAGTGTGGCCACTACCAGCCCGTTTAGGAAGAGCTTCTGAGTAAATTTAAAATGTGTTTGTTGTCGTACGTGTTGGTTTATATAATACCTCAGTTCTTCCGTAACACCCTACACTCTCACTATTTTCCCATTTTCATGTTAATACATCGTTATAAAAAACGTTATTTCTCATAACAGACTGATGGGGTAGCTATCATCTCGTTTAGTTTGGTGAGGCCAAGAGACAGATACTCGTACCAGCAGAGACGAGTTCAGGATAAATTTACTACAAATATTTTATTCAGTAACAAAGTATATCATTATTACATCATCTTGTTCTTAGCGTAAAGTCATATTGAGTACCGTACACACAGGAGCTGACACCATGAAGCTGTATTTCATAAGTTTTTAATCAATAAACCTCGGTAATGCTTTAGAACCTGGACACATGCCTCACGCCTTCCTCCCGTCCACTGTGTGTCGTGAAGATCCTCCCAGGTACAAAAGATCCTTCAGGTCACAACATAATACACAGTTTGTTGTACATTAAGTGAAATATCGTACATTTTTTTATATATATTGTATTAATGATATGATCTATATTTTACGTTTCAGCTACAATACGTTATAAAGGAGTGGAAATGAGGCAGTTTTTACAACATTGACGCCACGTATAAGTGTTAGTGGTGACAACAGTGACGACTAATGTTCTAGAACCTGTTACAGTGCAGTGTTATAGTGATGACAGTGTTGACAGTAGCAAAGAGACAAACATTGAAAGTAATAAAGTGAGAGATAAAGTAAAACAAATAAAAAAGACCAGACTGAAGGAAGGAAAGGAAGGAAGGAAGGAAGGAAGGAAGGAAAGGAGACAGCATTGATATTCGTCATGGCTGTGGCTGAATTCGCCGTCAAGCTGGGCGCTACTCTAGCTGCCACCATGTTGCCAACAACTCACCTCCTCCACCCTCTACGACGAGTTCCTCCTCGTCTTTCCGGCCTCAAGTGGCATCGGAGAGATCTACCCTGGCTCCCCGCCTCCCTTCGAATGTCTCCTCCAGCTATCTTGGGGTCAGGCAAGGGCGTGGTGACTGGGGTAGCGGTGGGTGACGGAGGCGAAGCGGAGGCGGCAGAAGATGACGCAGACGGAGGGATGGTGATGACGAGGAACTTCGGCGCCGAGGAGATGAAGAACCTTGTTTGGTTGAAGTGTTATACTCAGGTGTGGTCCCCATCATCAAGGTAACTGTACCTGCCACCTGACCTACCAATCACACCTGAGGTACTCCATATTATGTTTACAGTCATCAATATGTAAACAATGATAATATTAACACCTATCAAACCTGAGTCACGTTAAATGTGGGACCTCTTAGTGAGTCTTATGAGTGGGACCTATTAAATGTGAGTCTTATTAGGAGTGGGACCTATTAGTGAGTCTTATTAGGAGTGGGACCTCTTAGTGAGTCTAATTAGGAGTGGGACCTCTTAGTGAGTCTTATGAGTGGGACCTATTAAATGTGAGTCTTATTATGAGTGGGACCTATTAAATGTGAGTCTTATTAGGAGTGGGACCTATTAGTGAGTCTTATTAGGAGTGGGACCTATTAGTGAGTCTTATTATGAGTGGGACCTATTAGTGAGTCTTATTATGAGTGGGACCTATTAAATGTGAGTCTTATTAGGAGCGGGACCTATTAGTGAGTCTTATTAGGAGTGGGACCTATTAAATGTGAGTCTTATTAGGAGTGGGACCTATTAGTGAGTCTTATTAGGAGTGGGACCTATTAAATGTGAGTCTTATGAGTGGGACCTATTAGTGAGTCTTATGAGTGGGACCTATTAGTGAGTCTTATAGGGAGGCATCAAGTGAGCCCTCCCCCCCCACCTAAAAAAAATAACAGACAGATAAAACAGACATTGACAGACAGATAGACAGACAGACAGATAAAACACAGACAGACAGACAGACAGACAGACATATACAGAAAGACAGATAAAACAGACAATGACAGACAGACAAACATACAGACAGATAAAACACAGACAGACAGACAGACAGACAGACATAAACAGAAAGACAGATAAAACAGACAAAAAGACAGACAGACAGACATAGACAGAGCCAGATAAAACAGACAGACAAACATAAACCGACAGAAAGATATAACAGACATACAGACAGACAAAACAAAGAAAGGCAGACTGACGGACAGACCGAAAAACATAGACAGACACAGACAGACAGACAGACAGTACTGGCGGGCGAGGGTGGAGAAGAATGCCGTGTTATAGAACTGTTAATTCCAATAAGTTCACAGAAAAGAGAGAGGAGAGAGAGAGAGAGAGAGAGAGAGAGAGAGGTATAGGTGTGTGTGTGTGTGTGTGTGTGTGTGTGTGTGTGTGTGTGTGTGTGTGTGTGTGTGTGTGTGTGTGGGTGAGTGAGTTACACAAGTTGTGTCTGTTGGGGAGGCTGTAAGAGGAGAGAGGAGGGAGGAGAGTTAAAGGAAGGAAGGGAGGAAGGAAAGGGAGAAGGGGGTAGAGGGTGTAGAGGGTAGGGGTGTAGGGTAGGGGGGTAGGGGGTAGGGTAGGGTGTGGGGTAGGGGTGTAGAGGGTAGGGTGTGGGGGTGTAGAGGGTAGGGGTGTAAAGGTTAGGTAGAGGTAGGGGGTAGAGGGTAGGGGGTGTAGAGGTAGGGGGTGTAGGGGGAGGGGTAGTGTAGGGGGTAGGGGTGTAGAGGGTGGGGGGGTGTAGGGGTAGGGGGTGTAGGGGGTAGGGGGTGGGGGGTGGGGGTAGAGGGTAGGGGGTAGGGGTAGGGGGTAAAAGGGAGAGAGGGAGGGGGGGGAAGGTGAAGTAAGACCTTGAACCTGTGTGACAACTGGCAGGTGTGCGTAGACCATTGTGCAGGCGCTCGGTGTAGTCATGTGTACGTCTGCTGTAGTGTGTGTGTGTGTGGGTGAGAGAGAGAGAGAGAGAGAGAGAGAGAGAGAGAGAGAGAGAGAGAGAGAGAGAGAGAGAGAGAGAGAGAGAGAGAGAGAGAGAGAGAGAGAGAGAGAGAGAGAGAGAGAGAGAGAATTTCACATCATATACAAACAAAGTTCTAACCTAACCTAACCTAAAACTAACCTAACCTGAGAGTTGTGTCGTGTTAAGGTAAACACACACCTCAAGTTACGGGAAAAAAATTAAAGGTGCGCTTTGTTTACGGTACTTTGCTGGGAGGGGAAGGGGAGGGAGGAAGGGGAAGAGGGAAGAGGTTAAGGGAAGGGGGAAGGAAGGAGCTTGTAACAGGAGAGGGAAGGGATAGGAGGAAGGGTAGTGGATAGGAAGAAGGATGGAAGTTGATGCATATTAGGTAGAGGGGGGAGAGGAATCCAAACCAGGGGGAGGAGAGGGTAGTTTAGGGGGTAACAGGTGTGTGTGTGTGGGCGTGGTGACCCTGGTGCCTCCTACACTATGAGTTAGTCAGACGCCCTCGGGTGCTCGACCAAGGCCCACCTGGCACTTGTAGGTACAGTAGTAGTAGTAGTAGTAGTAGTAGTAGTAGTAGTAGTAGTAGTAGTAGTAGTAGTAGTAGTAGTAGTAGTAGTAGTAGTAGTAGTAGTAGTAGAAAAAGATAAAGGAGGAGGAAGAGAAGAGAAGCAGAGGAGGATTGGGAGGATGAAAAAGAGGAAGAGGGGAGGAGTAGAGGAGGAGGAATAGGGGAGAAGGAGAGGAGGAGGAATAGGGGAGACGAAGAGGATGATTAGAATGAGAAAGAGGAGGAGGAAGAGGAAAGAGAGGAGGATCATCAGGAAAAACACTACAGCGTGGGTGGTGGTGGTGGTGGGCAGCAGGACGACACCGCCACAACTACCACCACTACTGCCATCACCACCACCACCACCACCATCACCACCACCACCACCACCACAAGTATGAACACCACCACTATCACTACAACCACCACTATCACCACCACTATTACTACAACCACCACTATCACCACCACTATCACTACAACCACCACTATCACCACCACTATCACTACAACCACCACTATTACCACCAACACAAGACACAGCATTTATAAAAAGGTCCACCTGAGTCCCAGCTTGGGTTCGTGGTCACAGCAGCAACACAGCGTTACCAATGAAGCGAAGGAACAGCGTGTGGGTCGTGGGTGCGGACAGAAGTGAACACACAGGTAACAGTCATGGAGTGAGCCCAGGAGTTGTGGCACCTGGCCCACCTCACTCACCTCACCTGGCCCGAATCACTCACCTCACCAGACCCACCTCACTCATCTGACCTGGCCCACCTCATTCACCTCACTTCACTGCACAACAACAACAACAGCGACATTATGGTGTTGAGGGAGGTTAGGATTATGGTGCTAGCGTTATAGTACCGGGGTTATGGTGCTAGGCGTTATAGTCCCCCACGAAAGACTAATTAGAAAGGTAGAAGCACATGGCATCAAAGGTAATATCCTTAAATGGATTAGGGCGTGGTTACAGGGCAGGAAACAGCGAGTGAGCATAAACGGCACTAAATCCCATTGGAGCAACGTCACTAGTGGAGTTCCCCAAGGCTCAGTACTTGGGCCATTATTATATATTATATACATAAACGACATAGATATTGGCATAGACAGCAACATAAGTACATTTGCTGATGACACCAAAATAGGACGTGTTATTAAATCTGACGAGGACTCCACAAAATTACAAGAAGATCTAAACAAATTTTTCGAATAGTCTGAAAAATAGCAGATGAAATTCAACGTGGACAAATGTAAAGTGCTCAGTATAGGAGATGTAAACAGGGAAACCAGATACCAGATGAACAACGATGTTATTGAGAAATCCGACTGCGAGAGAGATTTAGGAGTAATGATAAGTAGGAACCTTAAGCCAAGTAAACAATGTGTATTTGCTCGAAACAAGACTAATAAAGTACTTAGGTTCATACAAAGGAGTGTTAGTTACAAGACTAGCGAGGTCATCCTAAAACTATATCTTGTGCGTGTGAGACCTCACTTGGATTAAGCAGTTCAATTCTGGTAACCGTATTACAGAATGGATATAGAATCCTTGGAAAGAATTCAGAGGAGAATGACAAGGCTAATCCCGGGCATTAGGAACCTTGAGTACAGAGACAGGTTAAAGCATCTTAATTTGCACTCCCTCGAGAGACGTAGAGTGAGAGGCGATATGATAGAGGTGTATAAATGAAAGTCAGGGCTGAACAAAGGGGACATTACAAAGGTACTCAAACTATCCAACCAGGAGCGAACTCGTAACAATGGTTTTAAATTAGACAAATTTAGATTTAGGCGCGAAATAGGTAAACGCTGGTTTGGTAACAGAGTAGTGGACGAATGGAACAAGTTACCAAATATCATCATTAACTCGAATACGCTGGATAGCTTCAAACATAGGTTGGATGCTCATATGAGCAATAGGGGTTGGGTGTAAATGGGACTGCCCAGTATGGGCCAATATGCCCGCTGCAGTTTCCTCCATTCTTATGTTCTTATGTAGTACCGGGGTTATGGTTCTGATGTCATTGATCATGACGCATTCTTTAGTCAACAGAGAGTTAGTCGACCTTGATACTGGGAATGTGGGCGTGGTAGAGGGAATGTGGGCGTGGCAGAGGAAATGTGGGCGTGGCAGAACGCACCTCAAAATACCACCAGGTACTGCCCTAGTGTGGCAGGACAGAACTATGGGTTGACCTCAGGCTCTAGGTGCGATAAAGGACCTCAAAAAAAACTTTCCTTAGCCAGTTCCATTTTCCATCTACAACTTTCTGGCCAATAAAGTTGTCAGCGTGTTTACAAGGGTTCATTTGATCAAATTTCAGAATGGATAGGACAGGCACTGTATATATACAAATACAAGTACAAACGCAGGTACAGGTAAACACACCCCAAAAAAGTCTAGTTACCCCAGGAGTTCAATGAATTTCAAATGAATACGTCTGCTCCTGTTGTCTCGGTAAGGTTGTTAAAATCCTTCGTCCGTTGTGTCATATTGTCTCACACTAAATCATAAAGATAAATTTTGGTGCGAGTTTACACGTGCTGACCAAAGCAAACGTACAATTACAGATTTAGGTTGAGATGTAAGCACTGGTACATGTACAAGAGACAGACACGTATACTGGACAGGTATTAATATTAATTATATATGTACAGATATAATTAAAGTTACAAATAATGATATTTGCACAGATATAAGTACAAGGTGCATAACTGGGTAGCTACAGGTATCGTGTTGTGCATAATAAAAAGTCAGGAGAGAGAGAGAGAGTTAGTTATAAATTAATCACAATGCTACTCCACTTCTCCCTCAAGGTTAGCAGCGTCACACAACTAGCCTGAGTCAGAAAGTGTGGCAAGAACTGGGTTAACGCATGATCTAGATTCGCAAAACATTATACCACAACGATCAATATTCCTCGGAAGTATCGATCAGAGAATAAACTTATTGACTTAAAGCTAAACATAAGAATAACAACGAAAAATTACATCAGAATATGACTTAAGTGGGAGAATGTATTACGAAAGGTCCTGTAGCTACGTAAGTACAATATATATAGTACGTAGGTAGTTAAAAGTACAGTCACAATGTAATGTTGATGTTATTGTCCGATGTTATTTTTGTGTTTTATGTTAAGTCAGTCAGTTGGGGGTGTTGTTACGTCATCAGTTGGCAAGAGGATATTCAAAGCACGAACCTTTGTGTCAGGGCCGGATTCATGAGTGGGCAAAGTGGGCAGCTACCCAGGGGCCTCCACAATCAGGGGGCCTCCACATATCAGGGCTGGTCGACTTGAAACCACATGAATGACTCCAGTCATGTCTCACTTTTGTATGTGTGTGTGTGTGTGTGTGTGTGTGTGTGTGTGTGTGTGTGTTGGGAATTTGTACACTATCAATAAATATACAGTTAATTAAAAATTTCTCAATGTTCTAATTTCCTCTATATAACTGCATATGGCTTCAAAATTCTCCAAAGAAGTGTTCAAATTTAAAAAATTTCCCGAGGGGCTTACAGCGCCCCCCGGAACTCCCAGGGAAGAGTACAAGTGAAGGGAAGAGTACAAGTGAAGGGAAGAGTACAAGTGAAAGGAAGAGTGCAAGTGAAGGGAAGAGTACAAGTGAAAGGAAGAGTACATGTGAAAAGAAGAGTACAAGTGAAAAGAAGAGTACAAGTGAAGGGAAGAGTACAAGTGAAAAGAAGAGTGCAAGTGAAGGGAAGAGTACAAATGAAGGGAAGAGTACAAGTGAAGGGAAGAGTACAAGTGAAGGGAAGAGTACAAGTGAAAAGAAGAGTACAAGTGATGAGAAGAGTACAAGTGAAAAGAAGAGTACAAGTGAAGAGAAGAGTACAAGTGAAGAGAAGAGTACAAGTGAAGGGAAGAGTACAAGTGAAAGGAAGAGTACAAGTGAAAGGAAGAGTACAAGTGAAGGGAAGAGTACAAGTGAAGGGAAGAGTACAAGTGAAAGGAAGAGTACAGGTGAAAGGAAGAGTATAAGTGAAAGGGAGAGTACAAGTGAAAGGAAGAGTACAAGTGAAAGGAAGAGTACAAGTGAAAAGAAGAGTACAAGTGAAGGGAAGAGTACAAGTGAAGTGAAGAGTACAAGTGAAAAGAGTACAAGTGAAAAGAAGAGTACAAGTGAAGGGAAGAGTACAAGTGAAGGGAAGAGTACAAGTGAAGTACTAGGAAACAACTATAATGTACCTGGAAAATTGTTTGTGTAATGACCTTTTATTATTATTATTATTATTATTATTATTATTATTATTATTATTATTATCAATATTATTATCATTATTATTATTATTATTATTATTATTATTATTATTATTATTATTATTATCAATATTATTATTAAGGTCATCACTAGTGCTCAATATCTTAACTACAATTTCTTTAATATACACACAGGTAAAAGGTTAGACGAAGCAACATTCATATGCGTCCACAGGTGACTTTTGAGGGCGGCAGGTTAGGTAGTCGAACAGGATATAGATTTATACATTGTAACTGTACCATGATATAGGCTCAGGACTATATATGGCGTTCTTACATTGACCCTTGTCTTAAAGTAAAGGAGAGGGGGACGAGGAGAAGGGGAAGAAGAGGAGGAAGAAGAGAAAGGGGAAGAAGAAGAGGAGGAGGAGGAGAAAGGGGGAGTAGTAGAGGAGGAAAAGCAACAATGGGAATGATAAAGAAGAGAATTAAAAAAAGGAAAAGGAAGGGGAGAAGAAAAAGTGAGGAAAAGGAGGATGAGAAGCAGGAAGGATAACGAAGACGAAGATAAAGACAAAGAAAAGGAGGAGGAGGAGGAGAAGGAAGAGGAGGAGGAAGAGGCAGGAAGCGGCGGGACAGGATATTGTCTGACAGATAGGAAGGATACCCAGGCCCTTTAACATCTGGGACTAACAGGCGTCTAGGCCCTTTAACATCTGGGACTAACAGGTGTCTAGGCCCATTAACATCTGGTCCTAACAGGTGTCAAGGCCCTTTAATATCTGGGCCTAACAGGTGTCAAGGCCCTTTAACATCTGGGACTAACAGGTGTCTAGGCCCTTTAACATCTGGGCCTAACAGGTGTCAAGGCCCTTAAACATCTGGGCCTAACAGGTGTCAAGGCCCTTAAACATCTGGGCTTAACATGTGTCAAGGCCCTTTAACATCTGGGCCTAACAGGTGTCAAAGCCCTTTAACATCTGGGCCTAACAGGTGTCAAGGCCCTTTAACATCTGGGCCTAACAGGTGTCAAGGCCCTTTAACATCTGGGCTTAACAGGTGTCAAGGCCCTTTAACATCTGGGCCTAACAGGTGTCAAAGCCCTTTAACATCTGGGCCTAACAGGTGTCAAAGCCCTTTAACATCTGGGCCTAACAGGTGTCAAAGCCCTTTAACATCTGGGCCTAACAGGTGTCAAGGCCCTTTAACATCTGGCCTAACAGGTGTCAAGGCCCTTAACATCTGGGCCTAACAGGTGTCAAGGCCCTTAACATCTGGGCCTAACAGGTGTCAAGGCCCTTTAACATCTGGGCCTAACAGGTGTCAAGGCCCTTTAACATCTGGGCCTAACAGGTGTCAAAGCCCTTAACATCTGGGCCTAACAGGTGTCAAAGCCCTTAACATCTGGGCCTAACAGGTGTCAAAGCCTTAACATCTGGGCCTAACAGGTGTCAAGGCCCTTTAACATCTGGGCCTAACAGGTGTCAAGGCCCTTAACATCTGGGCCCAACAGGTGTCAAAGCCCTAACATTCAGCCTAACAGGTGTCAAGGCCCTTTAACATCTGGGCCTAACAGGTGTCAAGGCCCTTTAACATCTGGGCTAACAGGTGTCAAAGGCCCTTTAACATCTGGGCCTAACAGGTGTCAGCCCTTAACATCTGGGCCTAACAGGTGTCAAAGCCCTTTAACATCTGGGCTCAACAGGTGTCAAAGCCCTTTAACATCTGGGCCTAACAGGTGTCAAGGCCCTTAACATCTGGGCCTAACAGGTGTCAAAGCCCTTTAACATCTGGGCCTAACAGGTGTCAAAGCCCTTTAACATCTGGGCCTAACAGGTATCAAGGCCCTTTAACATCTGGGCCTAACAGGTGTCAAGGCCCTTTAACATCTGGGCCTAACAGGTGTCAAGGCCCTTTAACATCTGGGCCTAACAGGTGTCAAGGCCCTTTAACATCTGGGCCTAACAGGTGTCAAGGCCCTTTAACATCTGGGCCTAACAGGTGTCAAAGCCCTTTAACATCTGGGCCTAACAGGTGAAGGGGGATATAAGCATAGACAATAAAGAGTTGACTGATAAGAGTAAAGAGGAGATAAAGTGTTACCAATCCTTCAGTAGAGACAGTAGCGTTACCAATCCTTCAGTAGACAACAGTGTTACCAATCCTCAGTAGAGACAACAGTAGCGTTACCAATCCTCAGTAGACAACAGTATTACCAATCCTTCAGTAGAGACAGTAGCGTTACCAATCCTTCAGTAGACAACAGTGTTACCAATCCTCAGTAGAGACAGTAGCGTTACCAATCCTTCAGTAGACAACAGTGTTACCAATCTTCAGTAGAGACAGTAGCGTTACCAATCCTTCAGTAGACAACAGTGTTACCAATCCTCAGTAGAGACAGTAGCGTTACCAATCCTTGAGTAGAGACAACAGTAGCGTTACCAATCCTTCAGTAGAGACAGCAGCATTACCAATCCTTCAGTAGAGACGGCAGGAAGTGAAGTACGGTAGGCACTGCACTCGCCTACTTTCACTTCCCCAACGGTAAAGTCAGGTACGGTAACCACTTATATACCGTAGTTCACAGTTGGTCAGACCGAGTGTGAACCAGTGCCCCTCAGGAAAGCAACTGAGTATTCTATCCATCTGGTCACCACACACTTCCAAATAACCATAATCATTATACGTATACAATGATGGATGAAGGTAATATTATGCAATTACAGATAAAAAATAATGATAAGAGAATAATAATAATCATGACTAAGACAAGAGACATAATAGAAAAAAATAATTGAAGAAAAACTTGAAGGTACTGACGCTAAGCTACCAGTTGTGTGACGTCACGAGGCCACTATTGTGGCCCGAATTACAGTCGGGGTATTTTCCCGTAAATGAGGTTAAATACACATGTCCATTTACGGTCAGTATCGATGCTGTAAACAATAAGAAAACAGATAATGTCACGGTCTTAAAAAAAATAAATAAAAAATAAAAACAGGGTTTACTCGTCTGGGTAATGTCGAAGCCATGAGAACAATGACACAAAGATGGCGACCATAATGACGTCAACAGTGCTTTGAGAATCTATGGAAAGTTAACGCGTTACCTTCATTCCGAGAGAGAGAGAGAGAGAGAGAGAGAGAGAGAGAGTATGGGGATAATACACACAAGATAACACCACCAAAACATAGTCTTTCTCCCACCCATGTGACCCACCGTGGTACACTACAGGACGTCCCTGGTACATTCCCAGTAACTGTTGATCCCGGTAACTGGTGAAGAAGTTCCCGTTAGCGAGGCCCAGTCTGGGTCTAACTGGTAATTGTAGTAATAGCATATACCGTACGCCTTAAACTGTGGACCGGAGGCTATGTAAATCTCTATACTCTTTCTTCCATACTTTTTATCTCTCTTCCAAACTTTCTTTCAAATTGTCTTACTTTCTCTCTTTCACGGTGTAAATACTTTCTTTTCTTTTCACACTTTCGGCCAAACTTTCACTGCGTCAGTACAAGCAGTCAACCACATAATGACTCTAGTACACTTTAATCAGCACTTCTGCCTCTTCCCACCTTCTGGGCCTCTACCGGTGGATGTAAACTCTCACTTCTCGAGTTATCTTTTATCTCTTTATCTACAACTGCTGCACCACCACCACTAATTAACACCACCACCACCACACCACCAGTCTAACTGCACCCCAACTTAACAACACAGGATATAAATACTTTTAATAGGATACTTAACATACTTAACGGTCTATCCTTCCATCCTTCTATTTAACATACTTAACGGTCTATCCTTCCATCCTTCTATCTTCAACATACTTAACGGTCTATCCTTCCATCCTACTAACATACTTCTAACGGTCTATCCTTCCATCCTTCTATCTTGGACACATCTTGAGAGTAGAACAGTCCACAGCTTGAGAGAACAGTCCACAGCTTGAGAGAACAGTCCACAGCTTGAGGAAAGTCCACAGCTTGAGAGAACAGTTGTAGAATTGTGAAAACCAAACCCACATTAAAAATTTCCCTAACGTGACTTGTGATTAGGTTAGGTTAGGTTAGGTTAGTTTAGTTTAGTTTAGGTTAGGTTAGGTTAGGTTAGTTTAGTTTAGGTTAGGTTAGGTTAGGTTAGTTTAGTTTAGGTTAGGTTAGGTTAGTTTAGGTTAGGTTAGTTTAGGTTAGTTTAGGTTAGGTTAGGTTAGTTTAGTTTAGTTTAGGTTAGGTTAGGTTAGTTTAGGTTGGGTTAGGTTAGGTTAGGTTAGATATAAGTTCGTTGTTTTAAGAGAAGTCATTGGTAGTGACCGACACACACTCTCTCTCTCAAGTGCTGAGTCGACATCGCTACTTTATAAAATTCTTTCACCTTATGATAACTTTATCAGGTGACGTGTGAGGTGTCACCTTCACCTGGGCGAGTGAGGCAGGTGTGTGGCTCGTGTACTGGAGGAACTCAAGAACAGTGATCGAAAAGTCCCTGTGCACCTGTAATAATTAACAATATTCTTTTATTCCTACAATGTTATATGTTCTTCTATTTTGAGTAAATAATGGAAGTGGTTGGAAATGGCCACTAAAACTAATATTTACTGTAGCTAAGTAGAACAAATTATACAATGTACAATAATTATTACACTGGATATATTACATTGTTAATCATCAGAGGTGCACAGAGACTTTTCGATCACTAGAGATGTGTCTAGCTAGGTCACGTACGGAATATACAGTACAATACATCCCCCCCCCCAAAAAAAAATTAACCTAACCCAAAATATTCTTAGTTTATCATACTATTTATATTAGACATCACTAAATAAGTTATATAAATCTAACCTAACCTAACCTAACCTAACCTAACCTAACCTAACCTCACCTAACCTAACCTAACGTAACCTCACCTAACCTAACTTAACTTAACCTGTTAACATGACCTAACACTATCACTTCAACAACTACGTAGATATTCTCACACGACTTAACCTCCAACCTTTTTGTAAATGTTTAAAACGTGATATTTAATTTTTTTTTCCCCACCGTGTTGCTTCACCAGACTAGAAAAACACGTGTGTGTGCGGGACGAGTAAGTGGCACACACACACACACACACACACACACACACACACACACACACACACACACACACACACACACACACACACACACACACACACAATGCACGCACGCACGCACGCACGCACACACACACACACACACACACACACACACACACACACACACACACACACACACACACACACACACACACACACACACACACACACACACACACACTTTATATAATCTACCTAAACCACTTGTCAAACACTAACTGGTCAGTCTGTTATCTGTTACACACTGTTGGCAAGTACTGGTTCTCTGTTACACGCTGCTGGCAAGTACTGGCTCTCTGTTACACACTGTTGGCAAGTACTGGTTCTCTGTTACACGCTGTTGGCAAGTACTGTTCTCTGTTACACGCTGTTGGCAAGTACTGACTCTGTTACACGCTGTGCGCAAGTACTGGCTCTCTGTTACACGCTGTTGACAAGTACTGGCTCTTGTTACACGCTGCTGGCGTACTGGCTCTCTGTTACACGCTGTTGGCAAGTACTGGCCTTCGTTACACGCTGTTGGCAAGTACTGGTTCTCTGTTACACGCTGTTGCAAGTACTGGCTCTGTTACACGCTGTTGACAAGTACTGGCTCGCTGTTACACGCTGTTGGCAAGTACTGGCCTCTGTTACACTGTTGGCAAGTACTGGACATGTACTGGCTCTCTGTTACACGCTGTTGCGCGTACTGCTCTGTTACACGCTGTTGCAAGTACTGGCCTTCGTTACATGCTGTTGGCACGTACTGTTCTGTTACACGCTGTTGGCAAGTACTGGCTCTCTGTTACACGCTGTTGGCAAGTACTGGCTCTCTGTTACACGCTGTTGCGTACTGGCTCTCTGTTACACGCTGTTGGCAAGTACTGGCTCTGTTACACGCTGTTGGCAAGTACTGGCTCTCTGTTACACGCTGTTGGCAAGTACTGGCTTCTGTTACACGCTGTTGGCAAGTACTGGCTCTCTGTTACACGCTGTTGGCAAGTACTGGCTCTCTGTTACACTGTTGGCAAGTACTGACAACTGGACATGTACTGGCGCTCTCAGTTACACGCTGTTGGCAAGTACCTGGGGTAGAGAGAAAGAGATGAACACACACACACACACGGAGAGAGAGAGAGAGAGAGAGAGAGAGAGAGAGAGAGAGAGAGAGAGAGAGAGAGAGAGATTGTTCCCGTTTTCTCTATATATCTTGAAGTGAGTCATGATTTATTTACTCGTTCTCCTTTCCCTCCTCTATCTACTCTTCTCCTCTTCCCTCCTTCCAATTCTCTACCTTTTTCACCCTCTTCACTTTTTCTTCTAAATCTTCTTTGTTTCTTATTTCATTCTCTTCCCTTCTCTTCCTCCCTTATCTCTTCCCACTGACAGAGGGAGAAGGAAAGTGGCAGGAAGGAAGGAGAGGAAGGGGGTCGGAGAGGGAGGGAGGGGGCCAAGAAAACTCGGTTCCACTTCTCGTTTTCTTTGAGTTATACGTGTGAACTACAGGGTGACCCCATTTTCTATGTTGGGAGGCTCGGTGGTGGGGCAATGTGGTAGGGTAGAGTGGCAGTGTGGTGGTGGGTAGGGTAGAGTAGGGTAGGGAGAGCAGTGTGGTAGGGTAGAGTGGCAGTGTGGTAGGGCAGTGTGGTGTAGTAGTGGTGTGATGTGTGTGGGTAGGGTAGAGGCAGTGTGGTAGGGGTAGAGGCAGTGTGGTAGGGGTAGAGGCAGTGTGGTAGGGTAGAGCGGCAGTGTGGTGTGTAGGTGAGGGTAGAGCAGTGTGGTAGGGTAGAGGGCAGTGTGGTGTGTGTGGTAGGGTAGAGGGCAGTGTGGTAGGTAGAGCAGAGTGGTAGGGTAGAGTGGCAGGGTAGGGGTAGAGTGGCAGTGTGGTGTGGTGGTAGTGGTAGGGTAGAGGGCAGTGTGGTAGGGGAGTGGAGTGTGGTAGAGTGGCAGTGTGGTAGGGTAGAGCGGCAGTGTGGTGTGGTAGTGTGGTAGAGTGGTGTGGTAGGGTAGAGTGGCAGGTGTGGTAGGAGAGTGGCAGTGTGTGGGCAGTGTGGTACGGTAGAGTGGGTGTGGTGAGTGGTAGGTGGTAGGGTAGAGCGGCAGTGTGGTAGGGTAGAGCGGCAGTGTGGTAGGGTAGAGTGGCAGTGTGGTAGGGTAGAGTGGCAGTGTGGTAGGGTAGAGTGGCAGTGTGGTAGGGTAGTGGTAGGGTCAGTACCTCTAACGTGCACTGGTTCTAAAGAAAAGTACATATTGCCTGTGTGTGTTCGCGCGCGCTCTACCACACTGGGGCCTCCTCCAACCCCCCGCCCCCACGACCTCTTAATCCAGTCTCTCAGCTTCTTGCCCTCCGGCGTGACAAGAACGGGCGTGGGTGGTGCAGAGGGGAAGTGGGCGTGAAGAAGACAATGAACAGAGCGCCCCCGAGCTGAGGTGAGAGAGAGCGAGGTGGTGTTTAGGTTGTGACTTGCAAGATGTGTGTGTGTGTGTGTGTGTGTGTGTGTATGACGGCCTTGAGCCACTGGTAGGATGGGTATCCCTTCACTCGGCCACAACTGGATGACTCGCTCCTCACCTGTGACCTGAGATACTCAATCATGCCCTCTGTGTGACCTGATCTCAAATATCCACTGTTATGACCTGTGTGTGACCTGAACTACCAACTATTGTGACCTGTGTGACCTGAACTACTCACTATTATGACCTGTGTGTGACCTGAACTACCAACTATTGTGACCTGTGTGTGACCTGAACTACCAACTATCATGACCTGTGTGACCTGAACTACTCACTATTATGACCTGTGTGTGACCTGAACTACCAACTATTATGACCTGTGTTTGACCTGAACTACCAACTATTATGACCTGTGTTTGACCTGAACTACCAACTATTATGACCTGTGTTGACCTGAACTACTCCACTATCATGACCGTGACCTGAACTACCAACTATCATGACCTGTGTGTGACCTGAACTACCAACTATCATGACCTGTGTGTGACCTGAACTACCAACTACAGACCTGTGTGACCTGAACTACCAACTATGACCTGTGTGACCTGAACTACCAACTATTATGACCTGTGTGTGACCTGAACTACCAACTATTATGACCTGTGCGTCACCTGAACTACCAACTATTATGACCTGTTACCTGAACTACCAACTATTATGACCTGTGAGTGACCTGAACTACTCACTATTATGACCTGTGTGTAACCTGACAGTGGACTTTCGTTGCAGTGACCCGTGTGGGCAGTTATTGACTCGTGACCTTTCAAGTGCCACAATACTCGTTTACTTTGTGGGGTGAATGACCGTTTACCCTCAGCTGGGTCAGTTAGTGTTGAAAGACCTACTCATTGTACTAATCTAACCTAATCTAACATAACCGAACAAAAGCAAACCTAACCAAACATAACCAAAACCTAATCTAACATAACCAAACATAATTTAACATAAGAACATAAAAATAGGGGAAATTCCAGTGGGCCTATTGGTCCATACTACGCAGTCCTGTTTACACCCAACCCCTATCGCTCATATATCCATCCACCCTCTGTTTGAAGCTATCCAGCGTATTCGAGTTAATGATGATGTTTGGTAACTTGTTCCCGTCATCCACTACTCTATTTCTAAATCATTGTTTACCTATCTCGCGCCTAAATCTAAATTTGTCTAATTTAAAACCATTGTTACGAGTTCGCTCCCGGTTATTTACACCTCCTGAGGTCCTGTACTTCACCCCCAAGCGTAACACCTTCAGCTGTCTTTCAACCTATCAATGTTTGCCATACGAAAATCTGAGTGTGTGTGTGTGTGTAAGAGTGTGGATGTGGTGTTAGTGAGTGTGATGGGTGTGTGTGTGTGGATGTGTGTGTGTGTGTGTGGTGTTAGTGAGTGGATGTGTGTCAGTGTGTGTGTGTGTGTGTGTGTGTGTGTGTGTGTGTGTGTGTGTGGATGTGTGTGGTGTTAGTGAGTGGATGTGTGTGTGTGTGTGTGTGTGTGTGTGTGTGTGTGTGTGTGTGTGTGTGTGGTGTTAGTGAGTGGATGTGTGTCAGTGAGAGTGTGTGTGTGGATGTGTGTGGTGTTAGTGAGTGTGGAGGATGTGTCAGTGAGAGGTGTGTGGATGTGTGTGGTGTTAGGTGGAGGAGTGTGGATGTGTCAGTGAGAGTGTGTGTGTGATGTGTGTGGAGGGTGTGGATGTGTCAGTGAGAGTGTGTGTGGATGTGTGTGGTGTTAGTGAGTGTGGATGTGAGGTGTGTGTGGATGTGTGGTGTTGGAGTGTGTGTGTCAGTGAGAGTGTGGGATGTGTGTGGTGTTAGTGGGATGGATGTGCCAGTGAGAGTGTGTGTGTGGATGTGTGTGGTGTTAGTGAGTGGGGTGGTGTCAGTGAGAGTGTGTGTGTGGATGTGTGTGGTGTTAGTGAGTGTGGATGTGTGCCAGTGAGAGTGTGTGTGTGGATGTGTGGTGGGAGTGTGGATGTGTCAGTGAGAGTGTGTGATGTGGGAGTGTGAGGTGGATGTGTGTCAGTGAGATGTGTGTGGATGTGGTGTTAGTGAGTGTGGATGTGTGTCAGTGAGAGTGTGTGTGGGATGTGTGTGGTGTTAGTGAGTGTGGGTGTGTGTCAGTGAGAGTGTGTGTGTGGATGTGTTGTAGTGAGTGGATGTGTCAGTGAGAGTGTGTGGATGTGTGTGTGGTGTTGTGAGTGTGTGGATGTTCAGTAGAGTGTGTGTGTGGATGTGTGTGGTGTTAGTGAGTGTGGATGTGTGTCAGTGAGAGTGTGTGTGTGGTGGGTGGGTGATGATGAGGTGTGTCTATCAGTATTCTCCTCGTGTTTACTGCCTTGTCACATTTGTTTAGCCTGACTTCCATTTATAAACCTCTATCATATCGCCCTCACTCTACATATCCTAACATAATCTAATATAAACTAACAAAAAAATAATTAAAAGAGCAGGGTTAATGCACTGGGGACCGGGTTAATGCACTGGGGCCGGGTTATGTAATTGGGGGACCGAGAATGTATCGGGGGAATTAATGCACTGGGGCCGGGTTAATGTACTGGGGGCCGGGAATGTATCAGGGGGAGCGGATTAATGCACTGGGGGCGGGTTAATGCACTGGGGGTCGGGTTAATGTAATGGGGGCCGGGTTAATGTATGGGGGATTAATGCACTGGGGGCCAAGCATACACTGGGGGCCGGGTTAATGTATCAGGGAGCGGATTAATGCCTGGGGGCGGGTTAATGCACTGGGGTCCGGGTTAATGTAATGGGGCCGGGTTAATGTATGGGGGGATTAATGCACTGGGGGCCGGGTTAATGTATCAGGGGGCGGATTAATGTACTGGGGGTTAATGCACTGGGGGCCGGGCTAATGTAAGGGGGCCGGGTTAATGTATCTGGGGATTAATGCACGGGGGCCGATACACTGGGGGCCGGGTTAATGTATCAGGGGGCGGATTAATGCACTGGGGGCCGGGTTAATACACTGGGGGCCGGGTTAGTGTACCGGGGGCCGGGTTAATGTATTGGGGGCAGAGTTAATGCACTAAGGGCCGGGTTAATGTACTGAGGGCTGGGCTAGCAGTGGTTCGTGATGCACCTGGTGGTCACGCATCGTATCTACAGGAATGAGTGCATGACTGAACGGTGGAGAGGAATGACCAGACTTACAGTATGCCAAAAGAGAGAGAATGGATGACTTACACAATCACGCTATTGATAAAATGAACACTTGAGTGACTGAAGCTTAAATTATACTAAGCTTATTTAGAATCATAGCCAAGGGGCATGACCTGACCCACGAGTATGACTACACCACTGCATGACCTGACCCACGAGTATGACTAACCACTGCCTGACCCACCCACGAGTATGACTACACCACTGCATGACCTGGACCCACGAGTATGACTACACCACTGCATGACCTGATCCACGAGTATGACTACACCACTGCATGACCTGACCCACGAGTATGACTACACCACTGCATGACCTGACCCACGAGTATGACCTACACCACTGCATGACCTGACCCACGAGTATGACTACACCACTGTATGACCTGACCCACGAGTATGACTACACCACTGCATGACCTGACCTACGAGTATGACTACACCACTGCATGACCTGACCTACGAGTATGACTACACCACTGTATGACCTGACCCACGAGTATGACTACACCACTGCATGACCTGACCTACGAGTATGACTACACCACTGTATGACCTGACCCACGAGTATGACTACACCACTGCATGACCTGACCCACGAGTATGACTACACCACTGCATGACCTGACCTACGGTATGACTACACCACTGCATGACCTGACCCACGAGTATGACTACACCACTGCATGACCTGACCCACGAGTATGACTACACCACTCATGACCGACCCACGAGTATGACTACACCACTGAATGACCTGACCCACGAGTATGACTACACCACTGCATGACCTGACCTACGAGTATGACTACACCACTGCATGACCTGACCCACGAGTATGACTACACCACTGCATGACCTGACCTACGAGTATGACTACACCACTGCATGACCTGACCTACCCACTGATGGGTATACAAACAAAATGGTGTAAAAAACTTGTTCATAGTTTCACCCTGCCAGGAGATCGCACCTGAGTCCACTCGCTTGCCAGGCGAACATGCTGACCACTAAACTGCATACATACATACATACATACATACATACATACATACATACATACATACATACACATACATACATACATACAAAGCGGGTAGTGGTGGCACTACTTGGGTGGTGGTGGGTGATGACTGTATAGTCATACAGCTCGGTGACCCCAAAAGCTGTGAGTGCTTGTCATCTTGCCGCTGTTATTGACGGAGGCTAGTGAACTGTGCAGCTAGTGAGTGACACTAGCTCACAGTACACACCGCTGTTATTGACGGAGGCTAGTGAACTGTGCAGCTAGTGAGTGACACTAGCTCACAGCAACACACCGCTAAGGTGGTATCAGATAGTGAGAGTGAAACTGGTTAAAAGTCCGCGCCACTGAAGGTTAACTAGTTCAGCCTATATAACGGGGTCATGATCTCGCGTCATTACACACCTGAGGTATAGGTACCATATATTCTCATGTTTGGATTAATATAATTATTACTAATATATAGATATAACCAGCATGAAATAAAACATACAGTTACTTGTGAAAGTTGGACCTTGTCGAGAACCAATTTTCACATTATAATGAATGATCCTTCATGTTTACACTCAGCTAACTCCATTGTAAAAAAACAAAAACAAAAAACAATACGATTCCGTTGTTTCTCGTAGAATTTTGGAGGTTCGATTCTTCATGGGTTCGTGGAGGGGGGTGTCTGGATTCAGTTGTTCGTTAGTGGTGCGAGTTGCCAACTAACCCAACAGTCAGGCGCACCAACACACAACCTCAACAGTTGCGGGTTGCCTTCTCCTGTACACTGGAGGAGCGCGCCTCTTCACTGCCGCCGTTATGAGTACTGGTCTGTTATAGAGCGACCTACAGTGACGTGCAGTAATATATACCTGTAAGCTGTGTCAGGTGTCCGCAATGCAGTGATTTAAGTAACATGTATATAATGTGTACGCTGTCAATAAACAGTGAGTGATATGTACAGACGTGCAGTGATATGTGATGGGAAGTATTCGTCTGCAGTGATTGTAAGAAAACATACACGTGGTGTGCAGTGAATATGTGATATGTTACAGTGAGGTGATGTGCTCATAATGAGGTGTAATGATGTATCCATCGTACTTTTACTTAGTGATACTGAAATATGATGTGTGATATGTCAAGTATACGTCATTATTATAGAGATGTGCAGTAATCTCAAAGACGGCAGAAATAGACAAGTGACTCTGATACTGTGACGTTTAGTGGTTTACAGTGTGATGTGCTGAGATGTGCAGAGGTTTACAGTGATAAGCTGTGATTCGGAGCGTTGCGCAGTGACAAGACGTGGCGTGGGTCCTGTGGTATGTATCATATGCAGTCACGTGCAGTGATATTCAGTGAGGTGTGACGCGCAGTGACGACAGACATATACATAGTGAATTGTAGAGACGGACGTGCAGTGGTGTACGATGATATTTGGTGACACTCCGAAAGGCAATACAACGGGGGGGAGAATACAACAGGGGTAAGGTAATACAACAGGGGTAAGGGGGTAATATACAACGGGGGTAAGGAACACAACAGGGTAAGGGGCAACAGGGGTAAGGGGAGTAATACAACGGGGGGTAAGGGGTATACAACAGGGGTAAGGGGTAATACAACAGGGGGTAAGGGGGTACAACAGGGGGTAAGGGGTAATACAACGGAGGTAAGGGAGGTGGCTAAAAGGGGGTAATACAACAAGGGGTAAAGGGACACAACGGGGGTAAAGGCACACAACGGGGGTAAGGAATACAACAGGAGGTAAGGGGGCACACAACGGGGTAAGGGAGCACACAACAGGGTAAGGCATACAACAGGGGGCAGGGGTAATACAAGGGGGGTAAGGGTAATACAACAGGGGGTAAGGGGGTAATAAACAGGGGGTAATACAACGGGGTAAGGGGTAATACAACGGAGGTAAGGGGCAATACAACGGGGGTAAAGGTAAATACAACGGGGTAAAGGAAACAACGGGGGTAAGGGTAATACAACAGGGGTAAGGGGTAATACAACAGGGGTAAGGGGTAATACAACGGGGGTAAGGGGGTAACAACAACAGGGTAAAGGGGAATCACAACAGGGGTAAGGGGGCACACAACGGGGGTAAGGGGGTAATACAACAGGGGTAAAAGGGGTAATACAACGGGGTAGTACAACGAGGAGGTATAATACAACAGGGGTAAGTACACACAACAGGGGTAAGGGGTAATACAACGGGGGTAAGGGGTAATACAACAGGGGGTAAGGGGGTAATACAACAGGGGTAAGGGGTAATACAACAAGTGTAAGGGGTAATACAACGGAGGTAAGGTAATACAACAGGGGGTAAGGGGGTACAAACGGTAAGGGGGTACAACAGGGGGTAAGGGGTACAACACAATGGAGGTAAGGGGTAATACAACGAGTGTAAGGGGTATACAACGGGGGTAAGGGGTAATACAACAGGGGGATAATACAACGGCAGGCATACAACGGGGGGTAAGGGGTACACAACAGGGGGTAAGGGGTAATACAACAGGGGGTAAGGGTAATACAACGGAGGGCAAAACAAACAGGGGGGTAAGGGGTAATACAACGGGGGAAGGGGTAATACAACGGGGGGTAAGGGGCACACAACAGGGGTAAGGGGACACAACAGGGGGTAAGGCACAAACAGGGGGTAAGGCATACAACAGGGGTAAGGGGGAATGGGGTAAGCATACACTGGGGGTAAGGGGTAATACAACAGGGGGTAAGGGGTAATACAACGGA
>NW_024748109.1:1653322-1665822 GCF_018991925.1 Homarus americanus
GGTAAGGGGGTACAACAGGGGGTAAGGGGTAATACAACAAGGGTAAAGGGGGTAAGGGGTACACAACAGGGGTAAGGGGGTAATACAACAGGGGGTAAGGGGGCACACAACGGGGGATAAGGGGTAATACAACGAGGTAAGGGTAATACAAACAGGGTAAGGGGTAATACAACGGGGTAAGGGGTAATACAAGGGGTGGTGTAACAACGGGGTAAGGGGTAATACAACAGGGTAAGGGGTAATACAACAGGGAAAGGGGCACAAACGGGGTAACACACAACGGGTAAGGGGAATACAACAGGGGTAGGGGGTAAACAGGGGGGAAGGGGTAACAACAGGGGGGTGGGGGCAACAACAGGGGGTAATACAACGGTAAGGGCACACAACGAGGTAAGGGTAATACAACGGGGTAAAAGGGGCAATACAACGGGGGGTAAGGGGTAATACAACAGGGGTAAGGTAATACAACAGGGGTAAGGGGTAATACAACGGGGGGGTAAGGTAATACAACAGGGGTAAGGGGGTAATACAACAGGGGGTAAGGGGGGTAATACAACGGGGGGTAAGGAATACAACAGGGGTAAGGGGTAATACAACAGGGGTAAGGGGTAATACAACAAAAGGGTAAACAACGGAGGTAAGGGGTAATACAACGGGGGTAAGGTAAGGGGTAATACAACAGGGGTAAGGGAGTAATACAAAGGGGGGGTAAGGGGGTAATACAACAGGTAAGGGGTAATACAACAGGGGGGTAAGTACAACCAGGGGGTGAGGGGTAATACAACAGGGGGTAAGGAGTAATACAACAGGAGGTAAGGGGGTAATACAACAGGTAGAGAATACAACAGAGGTAAAGATAATACAACAGGGGGTAAGGAGTAATACAACAGGGAGTAAGGGTAATACAACGGAGGTAGGGTAATACAACAGGGGGTAAGGGGTAATACAACCAGGGGTAAGGGGTAATACAACAGGGGGGGTAGGGGTAATACAACAGGAGGTAAGAGTAATACAACAGGGGTAAGGCAGTACACAACAGGGGGTAAGGGGGTAATACAACAGGGGTAAGGGGTAATACAACAGGGGGTAAGGGGAGATACAACAGGGGAGTAAGGAGTGGCACACAACGGGAGGTAAGGAGTAATACAACAGGGGTAAGGGGTAATACAACAGGGGGTAAGGGAGTATCAAACGGAGAGTAAGGGTAATACAACAGAGGGGTATACAACAAGGTAGGGAGTAATACAACAGGGGAGGTAAAGGGTAATACAATAAGGGGAAATACAACAGGGGTAAGGAGTAATACAACAGGGGTAAGGGGTAATACAACAGAGTCAGGGGGTAATACAAGGTGGGGAGTAATACAACAGGGGGGTAAGGGGTAATACAACGGCAGGTAGGGAGTAATACAACAGGGGTAGGGAGTAATACAACAGGGGGTGGGGGTATACAACGGGGTAGGGAGTAATACAACAGGGGTAAGGGGGACAGGGGTGGGGTAATACAACAGGGGGTAAGGAGTAATACAACAGGGGGTAAGGGGTAATACAACAGGGGTAAGGGGAGTAATACAACCAGGAGTAAGGGGTAATACAACAGGGGTAGGGAGTAATACAACAGGGGGTAAGAGATACAACAGAGTGGGGGTAATACAACAGCAGGAGTAATACAACAGGGGTAAGGGGTAATACAACAGGGGGTAAGGGGGTACACAACAGGAATAAGGTAATACAACAGGGAGTAAGGGGTAATACAACAGGGGGTAAGGGGGTAATACAACGGGAAGTAAAATAGAAAGAATTCAGGTGATGGCAAAACTCGCTGAATCATCGTGACTTGCAAAATGTAATGAAAATAAAGTAAGTAGTGTTATTTATCTAAGCGATTCGGTGATGTTTGTACACATTAGTGATTTGTTAACATGATCGCACTGATGTGTCTTAATGAGCAGTGTTTTTCAGTCTAAAAAAAATGGACTGGCGTATCAAAACTGGTGGATCATTTGTCTAAAACCCCGCATTAATGTCTAAAAGATTGGACTACTGTCGAAAAGAATGAATTGATATTTTAAAGAATGAATTAATATTTCTGAACGTTCTGTTGACATGTCTAAAATATTGGGTTAATGCCTTAATTATTGGGTTAATGTCTTAGTTATTGGGTTAATGTCTAAATTATTGGGTTAATGTCTTAATTATTGGGTTAATGTCTAAATTATTGGGTTAAAGCCTAAATTATTGGGTTAATGTCTAAATTATTGGGTTAATGTCTTAATTATTGGGTTAATGTCTTAATTATTGGGTTAATGCCTAAATTATTGGGTTAATGTCTAAATTATTGGGTTAAAGTCTAAAAGATTGGGTGGATTTGTGTAAACGATTGGGAGATTAATTGTCTAAAAGTCTGAGTTGTTGTGTCTAAAAAAGGATTGGATTGATGTTTAAAACTGGATTGACGTGAAAGATTGTGTTGATGTGAAGACTGGGTTGACCCTTACAAAAGATCGGATTGATTAGCGGGACACCTACGCATCAAAGGGGAGAGTTGCAGAGAGGGAGGGAGGGAGGAAGTAATCAAGACATTCTACCTACCAGCAAAAGTCGACCTGTTGTCCTTGAGTTGTTAGCATTCACCACACCAACCAACCAGCCTTCCCCCCCCCCCCTTCTTCCATCCCAACCATACACCTCTCTCTCCTTCCCAGCCTTCCCTCCTTCATTTCTATTTTTTCCTCCTTCCCACTCATCCATCTTTCCTTCTCAACCTTCTTTCCCTCTTCCCTCTCTCTCTGGCCCTCCAGCTTACCAACCAGGTAGCCTTCCCTCCCTCCCTCCCTCCCTCTCATCTCTCCCACTTTATTCTCTTTCCTAACATACCACCCTTCCTCCCCCTCCCACCCTTCCTCCCCCTCCCAGCTTTCTCTCACTCCCTTTCAACACACCAACCACCAGACTTCCCTCCCAGCTTATTCTCCAACACAGCGAAACATATAAGCAGACTGCAGTCGAGGGGGGGGGCCCACAACCCACGCTAGGTGCTGCCCCATCTCAGAGTCAGTAACTTTTGACCTATGACTTAACCTCACGAACCCATGACAGTTTTAGGAGGAGGGGTCATGGTATTAGTCACCAGCTTAAGGGGATCATCTGAGGATTAGCCAACCCAGCATATTTCATCTGATGTATTAAACACCTTATTGTTACCTGAGGGTGTTAGGTTGGGTCATGCTAGATTGTTATATTATATTATATCAGTTAAAGTTTGGTTAAGTTAGACTAGGTTAGGTTATAAGAACATAAGAATGGAGAAAACTGCAGCGGGCCTATTGGTCCATACTACGCAGTCCCGTTTACACCCAACCCCTATTGCTCATATATCCATCCACCCTCTGTTTGAAGCTATCCAGCTTATTCGAGTTAATGATGATGCTTGGTAACTTGTTCCAGTCATCCACTACTCTATTTCTAAATCAATGTTTACCTATCTCGCGCCTAAATCTAAATTTGTCTAATTTAAAACCATTGTTACGAGTTCGCTCCCGGTTATTTACACCCTCTCCTGAGGTCCTGTACTTCACCCCCAAGCGTAACACTCCTTCAGCTGTCTTTTCAACCTATCAATGTTTGCCATACGAAAATCTGAGTGTGTGTGTGTGTGTGTGTTAGCGAGTGTGGATGTGTGTCAGTGAGAGTGTGCGTGTGTGTGTGTGTGTGTGGTGTTAGAGAGTGTGGATGTGTGTCAGTGAGAGTGTGTGTCTATCAGTATTCTCCCCGTGTTTAATGCCTTGTCACTGTGAGTATAAGAGAATAACACGAGTAGCATAGGTCAGTTGGTGTTATTTATCAAGTGTAAACAAAATAAAAAAAGTCTTCAATTTTGTGTTAGACAATATTATGACACAATGGACTTTTGACAACTCTACCGAAACAACTGGACTCATTCGTAGGTACTCGTTTGTGTTTAGCTTACATATCATTATTACATACCAACTGAGATGGAAGAATGTATAGCCCACTTATTTTTTGTTTTAACTTGGGCTAAAGTTGAATGCTGAGCCGTGATTGGGTAAATCTCGAGGGGCCTGAGGTAGTTGCAAGCAAGGTAGTTATGTACCTACCTTGGTTGCAAGTCACTTTGATCACCAGTTAAGTTTCACACTCCGAGCTGACCACACCTCGCCGCCGCCTGAACTCCGCTCCCACCCTCCCTCCCTCTCCATTTTCTCCCTTTCTCTTTTTCTATCCTTCTCCTCTCCTATTCTCCCTATCTCTTTCCTTTTCTCTCTCCCCTTTATTTTCTAATCTCTCCCTTCCTCTCTTGTTCTTTCTTGCCTTCCCTTTCTCTAGCTATCTCTATTCACTTCTCCACCGAGTGTAAGGGAATATTTAATGTTTTAATCTGATTCCAAAATTTTAAAGTTTAAATTATCATCGCTTTATCAATTTGTCATAAGCAGCAATGAAAGTAGCAAATAAATATTAACACTAAGCCAGCTGCCCCAGTGCCCCCCATCCATAATAATGTTACTAGGCTACGCTCGATGCCCCGGTATTTGTCCTTGAAAGCGTTTCATATCTTTTTTTGTAGTGCACTTTTTCTCGGCTTAAGAAACTCGATGTGATGTACACCTCACATAAACACCATCCTAACATTTTGGTGATAGACAATAGTGACAGAACGGACACAGTATTTTAACAACTGCTCAAGGGTAAAATATTTTAGTCTTGTCTCACATCGACAGTCTTACTTTCATAATATATGTTAATATATGGATACTAATGACTTTAGCTGTTATATTTTCTTAATATGTTGGCAAAATGTTTATATTTAATGTGAATGAACAAATACACGAAGCATATAAATAAATATACAAATGAGACCCACCTACTGGAAACATAGTGGACGGAATTGTTATCGTTGGAATCCTATATTTCTGTGCATGTCATTACAGTACATCAGCAGTGTGAGGTAATCTTATCTTGGCCATCATTCATTTATAAAATAACAAATGGTGATCCTGGTACAACATGTGTGTCACGGTTACCCAGACGTGCTCGATGGAGTTTAATTTCGGGTATTTGGGTGGATGTGGCATCAGTGTTATTTCGGGGTGTTACCTAAAACCCTAAACCACGCTCTTACAGCCTAACAAGTGTGGATGGGGTTGTTATCCTGGAGGAGGTAAAAGGATTCTGGCTCAGGGAACAGCATTGTCCCAATCGCCAGGAGCAGAACATCTCTAAAACCTCTAAACGTATTGGCCAGGAGTTTACGATTTCGACTCTGATAAGTGTTCCACACGCATAGTTAAACTGTTACCTGACATAAACTCCATAGCTACACGAAATTTAGCAAAATTCGATATTTTTAAGTAAATGAACAAGGCCGAGCTTTATCACATGATTCGTATGTTTCTAACACTGATTTTAGTAGAGGATACTGTATTGTGCTGTGAAAAAAAATATAAAAAAGCTGAAATCTAAGCTAACATAACCAAACCTAACATAAGAATGGAGGAAACTGCAGCGAGCCTATTAGCCCATTCTGGGCAGTCCCATTTACACCCAACCCCTATCGCTCATATATCCATCCAACCTCTGTTTGAAGCTATCCAGCGTATTCGAGTTAATGATGATATTTGGTAACTTGATCCACTTATCCACTAATCTATCCCCGAACCAATGTTTAACTATTTCGCGCCTAAATCTAAATTTGTTTAATTTAAAACCTTTGTTACGAGTTCGCTCCTGGCTGGATAGTTTGAGTACCTTAGTAATGTCAAATATGTTTTGCCCTGACTTCTGTTTATACACCTCGATCATATCGCCCCTCACTCAACATCTCTCGACGGAGTGCAAATTAAGATGCTTTAACATGTCTCTGTACTCAAGGTTAATTTTGTACGGGATTAGTCTTGTCATTCTCCTCTGAATTTTTTCCAAGGATTCTATATCCATTCTGTAACACGGTGACCAGAATTGAACTGCGTAATCCAAGTGAGGTCTCAGAAGCGCAAGCTATAGGTTTAGGATGATCTCGCTAGTCTTGTAACACACTCCGTTGTACGAACCCAAATACTTTGTTAGCCTTGTTTCGAGCAAATACACATTGTTTACTTGGTTTAAGATTCCTACTTATCATTATTCCTAAATCTTTCTCACAGTCGAATTTCTCTATAACATCGTTGTTCATCTGATATCTGGTTTCTGTTTACATCTTCTAGAGACCTAGACTAAGTACTTTACATTTGTCCACATTTAATTTCATCTGCCATTTGTCAGATCATTCGAAAATTTTTTTTAGATCTTAACCTACATCTTAACTCTCCTAGATCTAGAAAACTGAGCATTTGCCCCAGAAAATTAATCCAGGTGAAAGTAATCAGCTGTACAAGTCTAAAAACACCCCCCCCCCCCCATAATTACCGAACCGCTGACGGTCAATAGTCGCATAACTGTTTACAAACGGTTATAATGCAACTTATCTATTTTTCATTTCGGACATTATAACTATAAACAGGATCTACCATAATTATTAGGAAATGACATTTCCTAATAATTATGGTAGCTCCACAAAGTGTACATTTGCACCATTTTGGTATAATTGATATTTCTGATACATGGTAGACTGAAATTTTCAGTATATTTACTCAAATGTACAGATGAATTCTTTCTAAACACTATTATTCTCAGTAGGCTCGGCTTTTCGCGTTCATTTATGTGGTTATGAACAGAAGGTTTATCGTTATTTTGGGAGGAATGGAAACGTATTTAATCTTTTGCTTACAAGTTAACGGAGCTACTTATTTAATTTTCTGTAAAGGTATACAGTATGCAGGTTTTCCAATTTTAAATAAATGATCAGGAAAAAATGTGTGTATGAACCTAAATAATAGTCACATTTATTTTACATGCTACTGCCCGATACGTTGCACACTTTAACATTATCAGTAGCTCAACAATGGCATGAAAGCAAGAAATATTTCGTACGATTGTGACTTGACTTTAACCATTTTTTCCTACATTTTACAACAAAAACAAAATCGGGAATTACCCAAATTAAATGCCTAATGAATAACTAAGGTTTGGTCCATTCTTGCTGAGATTGGTAAAACTTGGGTACAATTATGAAGGTGACGACACTCCGCTCATGCATACCAACCCTACCGAGACAACAACCCATCGGTAGACATTAGCTTTGTTGGATTAAAGTAACTGGATTGTCAACGTATAAAGGTGCGAGGAATCACATGGAATCATAAAAAAAATACAAAATATAAAGTACTTTTTCGCAAGTATAAATTGAAAAAAATTTGTTCTTTTGTTTCAGTTTGCACCGGATATATAGTAATGTTTTATGGGACACGTGATTAAAAAGTAAGCTCAGGAATAGAGGTGTAATCGGATATAAGGTGATATAAAACCTGACGGTGTAATATAATTCTTAAAAAAATATATTTGAAAAGTTACGTTGAAAATATTAATGCTCGTACTACTTTTTGCTCGTTGCGTTATATCTTGTAGAAAGCGTACTGCAGTATGTTGTATGATTATATTTCAGGTTATTGTACTACATGTTCTTATGAAGCTAAATAACTCTTCTGAAGCTAATGTATGAAAAAATGTAGCGGTTGCTTATCTTACAAAAACGAAAATATACAATACATAATATGCCATGTCCCACATAAAGTAATACATAACACAAAATATAAATAAATAGCTGTACTTACCACTCGTTGGCATCCCGGTTGCCTGCGATAAAAGTCTGTAGAGCCGAAGTGGTCGTTTGGTGAGGCCTCGGGGTGTTCACTCTTTACCAGTCATATTCACACGAGTAAATTCCACAAATATCACACTATGGTAAACAACGCCACTTCAGCACATATAAAATAATATGAGAATGTACTATAGTCAACGCTTAAGGGTCTGGAGAGTTGAAGAGACCGGTTTATAATTACAGGGCGAGGAAAACAACTCACGGCCTTCAATGTCACTGAGTCTGCGTCAACAATGATGCCTGGCGCCCCGTGAAGAAAACGCGTGCAAGCTGTTAGTTAGCGTCTAAGTTCTTACAGGATCCACCACAGAGTTAATTTTCTAAGTATCTTTTTAACTGTTAGAAGCTGCTGTGGTGTCCTCTGATCCAGAGTGACATTGGAAAATAATTATTGTTTTCTCTCCATCACCACCGCCACCCACCAGGTTTCCTCCGAAAGCATAAAGTTGACGCCGACTTCGACAGCTAAATTAATAGTTAATATCTGTTTTCTAAACTTTTTCACCCTGTCTTTAGGGTCATGTTTTAAATTATATACATTTTTACATATCTTATTGTTAGAATTTTTTAGTCAGCTACAGCTATCTCAAACAATTATAAATAAATATGTTTGAAATACATCGTTGTCTCAATTCCGAAGTACAAAGTTTATATCCCTTGATTTCATCCGAGTTATTTTCACCATCTCTATACTGCATACACTAACCCACTTTTCTTGTTCCTTGGGTTTATATATTTGTTTTAGATGGTGACGAGAAGTTTTCGATGGAATCTATTGCTATACAGGTATATGAAGATATATTATTGAAATTAGGAAAAGCTGTAGTGTTCCATTAAGTATCACCCTACCAGCATCAAGGGGACGGGCTTCTTCACCAGGAAATTTTAAATGGATTTTATTTTTGTTTTTGTTTTTAACGGAGATTAGCCCACCCAGGCACAGGTCACTAAACCACATCGGGGCCTGGGGGGCGAAAATATAAAAATTATTCAGAGTAAATAAATTTATTATGAAAAAGTTAAATAAAATAATAATGGTAACAATAATAATAATACTGAAATAATAATAATTATAAATATAAAAAAATACAAAAATGAAAAAAAATCAAGAGTGAGAAACGCTATATGTATGTTGTGTTGTCAAGTAAGAGAAACAATTAAGACCTGCAATTGTGTGTAAATGGGGTAGAAAGTCAGATCAGCAACCTGGGACTTGGTCACAATATTCGTGATGCCATATGGCAGCAGGGTCTACCATTAGACAACACATTATGCTTTCAATATCTTCCCAGGCGGGAGTACCTTCTTGTTTAGCCACGTCAATATTGTTCACTTTGTATCTGTATTTTTCAGACTAAACAAGCTATTTCAATATAAAAGCAAACTCATGTGAGGTTGACAAGACACAAACATGCCGTGACACATATACACCTCCATCTGTATCTCTTACAAACAACGGAAGATATTGGAAGCATTATGTCTTGTCTAATGGTAGACCCTGCTGCCGTATGGTTGCTGATCTGTCCCATTTACACACAATTGCAGGTCTTAATTGTTTCTCTTACTTGACAACACAACATACATATAGCGTTTCTCACTGGTTTTTTTATGTTTGTATTTCTTTATAGTTTATAATTATTATTATTATTTCAGAATTATTATTACTGTTAGCATTATTATTATATTTTACTTTTTATTATAAATTTTATTTACTGTGAATAATTATTACATTTTCGGCCCCCAGGTCCCGTGTGGGTCAGTGACCTGTGCCTGGGTGGGCTAGTCCCCGTAAAACAAAACAAGAGCTGACCCAGACCCCTCTTGGTGGCACCTGATATATCCAGTACATTTACCTCAAGGGGAAGGAGGAAAAGAATAAGGAAGGATGGGAAAGAGGGAATGGGGAGGGAGGGGAAGGGTGTGATAGGAGACGGGGAAAGGGGATGAGATATGAAGTAGAGTGAGTCTCAGTACCTGTCGTGTAGATACTTTATTACTCAGGTTAAGTGGGTTCAGGTGTACTAGATAGTGTTGTTATATTACTGTTAACCTGCGTATACCCGAGCCTTCTCTCTCTCTCTCTCTCTCTTCACCAGCCTGTCTTTATGTCTGAATCACTCTTTCTCCCTCTCTCTCTCTCTCCACCCATCTGTCTGTCTGTCTTGTAGAACCTTTGCCCCCACAAACTGTTATCCCTAGGTCTCACTGTAGGGGAGATGAGAGAGGAAAGGTGGTGCTGAGAGAGAGAGAGAGAGAGAGAGAGAGAGAGAGAGTACCTTCATGTAGGGGTTTCATTTTCTAGAAGTGAAAGCGAACCACAAGGTGAACCTGACGAAGGTGAGGCAGAGTGACAGGTTTTTGTTAATGGGACGACCCAAACTGACTCCTGACATCCCCCTCTTACCCCTTTCTCCTGACACTACCTGAACCTCTCTACTGACACCAAATAAACCTCTCTCCTGATACCACCTAAACCCCCACCTGACACCACCTGAACTGCTCCCTCCATACACCACATAAAACCCCTCTCCTGACACCCCTTTATCCCCTTCTGACACCTAACACCTCCTGACACTTGACACCTCCTAACCCTCCACCAATGTACAAGTGTTCATCTTCACGTGACACACTGTAGGGCTCTTTGTTCTAGAGTTAGTGACTGAGTGAGTGAATGTTTACGAGTATGTTAGTCACATAAGCCATTTTGTTATGCTTCTCACACACCGTTTTGTCATATCCGTCAAGTGCCATATCCATCTGTCATTCTTACCAACATTATAATAACATATAATACGGTGATTCACACGGTACTATGACAGGTGTTAACTGACCCAACGTATCTGTGACCTCGAGCCCTTGACATATTCCGATACAGCAGTGACCTCGACCTTTGACATCTGTGACCTCGACCTTTGACATCTGTGACCGCGACCTTTGACATCTGTGACCGCGACCTTTGACAGCTGTGACCTCGACCTTTGACACAATCCAATACAGCTGTGACCTCGAGCCCTTGACATATTCCGATACAGCAGTGACCTCGACTTTTGACATCTGTGACCGCGACCTTTGACATCTGTGACCGCGACCTTTGACAACTGTGACCTCGACCTTTGACACAATCCAATACAGCTGTGACGAGGGAGCCGGTGGTAGAAGCGGTAACGCTCTTACCTCGCAAACAAGATGTCGCGGGTTCGATTCCCGGGCCGGCGGAAGTCGTTTGGACTTACTTCCTAGCCCCCATTAGTCCCTGTTCACCTAGCAGTAAAGTAGGTACCTGTTGTAAGTCGAAAGTTGCGAATTAGTATTCAGGGAGTTGTTGGAGCTTCCAATAACTTGATGACATAAACCACTGACTCTTCAGGCTTCTACGCCCTTGACTCGTGAGACATAAAGGCAAGCATGACTTAGCATGCTTCCCTGTTGGGCGCTGTGAACGCTTCTGCGCTTCACCTTACACCAGGATGTAGGGGAGTGCCCAATAAAAAAAATAAAGCTGTGACCTCGACCATTGACATTTTTCAATAAAGCTGTGACCTCGACCTTCGACATATTCCAATAAAGCTGTGACCTCGACCTTCGACATATTCCAATAAAGCTGTGACCTCGACCTTCGACATATTCCAATAAAGCTGTGACCTCGACCTTCGACATATTCCAATAAAGCTATGACCTCGACCTTCGACATATTCCAATAAAGCTGTGACCTCGACCTTCGACATATTCCAATAAAGCTGCATGACTTCACTTATTCCAATACAGCTGTGACCTCGACCTTCAACATATTCCAATAAAGCTGTGACCTCGACCTTCGACTTATTCCAATAAGCTGTGACCTCGACCTTCGACATTCCAATAAAGCTGTGACCTCGACCTTCGACTTATTCCAATAAAGCTGTGACCTCGACGCTTCGACTTATTCCAATAAAGCTGTGACCTCGACCTTCGACATATTCCAATAAAGCTGTGACCTCGACCTTCCGACATATATTCCAATAAAGCTGTGACCTCGACCTTCGACATATTCCAATAAAGCTGTGACCTCGACCTTCGACATATTCCAATAAAGCTGTGACCTCGACCTTCGACATATTCCAATAAAGCTGTGACCTCGACCTTCGACTTATTCCAATAAAGCTGTGACCTCGACCTTCGACATATTCCAATAAAGCTGTGACCTCGACCTTCGACTTATTCCAATAAAGCTGTGACCTCGACCTTTGACATATTCCAATAAAGCTGTGACCTCGACCTTCGACATATTCCAATAAAGCTGTGACCTCGACCTTTGACATATGCCAATAAAGCTGTGACCTCGACCTTTCCACACTAAATAACAGTTGCGGCTCCTGGGAGTAAAATACTGTAGTGATCACGTACAAGTCTGACCACTCTATCTATCTATCTATCTATCTATCTATCTATCTATCTATCTATTTAAGTAAAACCCTTATGTCAGTGAAAGTTTAAACTCTAATTTTGGGGAGGTTAGGTTAGGGTAAGTTAGGTTAGGTTAGGTTAGGTTGGGGTCTATTTTTGGGTTCGGATTAATATTCAGGTCACATCTTATCACTTGCGATTGAGAACAATGGAACGGATGTCTTAGTCCACATACATACATACATACATAAAAAATAACATTATCTGGGTGAGAAAAATGAGAGAGAGAGAGAGAGAGAGAGAGAGAGAGAGAGAGAGAGAGAGAGAGATCAGGTCACTGT
>NW_024748109.1:1668322-1723322 GCF_018991925.1 Homarus americanus
GTAACTAGTATACTGTGGTCAGCTGATCAGTGACTTTACACCGTATATCCGAGACGTTAGTATAAGTCGGCGCATGACATCAATTTGTGTGACCTGCAGCTGTCATGTTGACAACAACAGCAACAATAACTACAACAAAAACAACAACGACAAAAACAGCAACAACAACAACAATAAAAAGAACAACAACGACAACAACAAAAACTACGACGACAACAACAAAAACAAAAGGGGTTATAAGCCTAAAGCGTTAGGAGCTGAAAGTGGTGCGCGCATGCCACATCTTGATTCGCCCAAAGATTGTCCATTAAGCTTCGAAAGTAGGTAGAAAGCCGTGTTCAGTGCTTTCTCCTGGTGGACGGATACAGAAACGTTTTTACCTGCCTGCACTTGTACCTGGAAAATTACGTGATGAAGGAGATGTCCAATCTTACTACTTACTCCGATTACTAATACCGAATACCTCCTGATTACTATCGAGCAATTCTCCTGATTACTACTGAGCACCTTCTGATTACTACCGAGTACCTTCTGATTACTACCGAGTACCTCCTGATTACTACTGAGTACCTTCTGATTACTACCGAGTACCTTCTGATTACTACCGAGTACCTCCTGATTACTACCGAGTACCTCCTGATTACTACCGAGTACCTTCTGATTACTACCGAGTACCTCCTGATTACTACCGAGTACCTTCTGATTACTACCGAGTACCTTCTGATTACTACCGAGTACCTCCTGATTACTACCGAGTACCTTCTGATTACAGCCGAGTACCTCCTGATTACTACCGAATACCTCCTGATTACTACCGAGTACCTTCTGATTACTACCGAGTACCTTCTCATTACTACCGAGTACCTTTTGATTACTACCGAGTATAGTAGGCAGTAGGTAGTAGGTAGTAGTCAGCTACCAAACAGGGAGGTACTACCGCCTGGAAAGATATTGGAAGCATAATGTGTTGTCTAATGGTAGACCCTGCTGCCATATGGCATCACGAAAATTGTGACCAAGTCCAAGGTTGCTGATCTGACTTTCTGCTTCATTTACACACAATTGCAGGGTCTCAATTGTTTCTCTTACATGACAACACAACATACATATAGCGTTTCTCACTTTTGATTTTTTGTCATTTTTGTATTTCTTTGTATTTATTATTATTATTATCAGTGTTGTTATTATTATTATTATCATTAATATTTTATTTTACTTTTTATTATAAATTTTATTTACTATGAATTATTATAATTATTACATTTTTGCCCCCCAGGCCCCGATGTGGGTCAGTGACCTGTGCCTGGGTGGGCTAATCCCCGTAAAAAAAAACCCTTGTGATTACTACCAGTACCTCCTGATTACTACCGAGTACCTTCTGATTACTACCGAGTACTTGTGATTACTACCAGTACCTCCTGATTACTACCGAGTACATTCTGATTACTACCAATACCAGATTACTACCGAGTACCTACTGATTACTACCAGTTCCTTCTGATTACTACCAGGACCTGATTACTACCGAGTACCTCCTGATTACTACTGAGTACCTTCTGATTACTACCAGTACCTACCTTCTGATTACTACCGAGTACCTTCTGATTACTATTAGTACCTGACTACTACCGAGTACCTTTTGATTGCTACCAGTACCTGACTACTACCAAGTACCTTCTGATTACTACTAGTACCTGATTACTACCGAGTACCTTCTGATTACTACCAGTACCTGATTACTTTACGGCAGGATACACACTTAAGGGCTCCTATTATAAGTGTCTCTGGCATTTTATGTGATGGTTTTGTTTTGGATCACCTGAAAATCAGACACCCCGGCTTATTTCACCTGGAGATTAATTATCCTAACCTATCCTAACCTAGCTTAACTCCTCCCCCTCCGGTAGTGTTAGGGTGAGTAATCTTCATATGCAATAAACCGGGGGGTGGGGGGTGGGGGGGGTTGCCTAATCTAACACTGAAACATTGGTGCTGAAGTAGTGATATATCTCACACTGGTTCTGGAGATCTACTGTACATATATAATTATCATCTCTGTTTTTTTTTTCCTCTACAATAACATCCGTGTCCTGGTGTGTTTGTGATTTGTGTTCCCTGGAGGTGAGGTGCGCGAAGTTGGAGAACCTGCCCGAGAGTGATGGACTTGTTTTCACAGCGCCTAGGAGCGAGGTAGGGTGGGGGGTGGGTGGGTGGGTGGAGAGTGTGGGGGAGGAGGAGGAGGAGGAGGAGTGACAAAAAAAAAGAAAAAGAGATAGCCTAACTCACCGTCCACTTTCTCAGGTCAGAGCGATTCCACTGTGACTGTAGCCTAGCCAGTTGATCAGTGAACAGTGAACGGGGTGGGATCATTTGTCTCCATAGCGATGCAGTCACTTACGACAAGAACATTAGGAACGATACACACTGGGAAACAACGAACCATTATAATAACAAACATCTAATAAGACTATGGAGAAAAAACAAAAAAAATGGGAAACTTGGCACAGCAGTCATAAGAGATCTAGGTCTCCGGCCTTGGAGTTTCCAGTACCAAAGACTGTGATGACGAGTAAACATGTTCTGGAAATGTTAAGTGTGGTGTAAATGTTGAGAAACCATGTCAAAAGTGCTTATAAGTTGGTAGTGTTGCCAATATATGGATAATGCCTTAGTGGCGTTAAAGTGTTGCAAGTGTGAAGACAGATAATAAAAAAGTGTTTGTAAGTTGGTAATGGTGTGAATCAGTGGTTATCATAAGTGTGATTTTTTTTTAAAGTGTTTCATCAACCATAACACGCCATCATGTTTCCCTCGTTGGATATTGAGGTAAGTGTCTCGTTCCATCACCCAGTACAGTAGTTCACTTAGTCTCTCCACTTTCTTATTACCCACCCAGTGTGTTTCTCTTCACTTTCTTATTACCCACCCAGTGTGTTCCTCTCTTACTCTCCACACAGTGTACCCTCCCCGTGTTGACCTAATATACCCTCTCGTTGTTATATTGGCCATATTTTATTCTCTACCACTATATACCTCACATAATATCTCTAAAATACATTCCTCTTAAGCCTAATATGTCTTAAGAGCTATATTATATTCACAGTCTTTCAATATCTCCTTATCGTCAGCTACACGCGACTCATCACGTTTAGTTAAGTTACCCCTTATAGGTTTTCACAATAATAGTTTTCTATGATCATATATACATTTGTTTTTGTACCAGCACCTTCAGTTTTATCTCAGGTAAAATCACACAGAAAAACTAATTCCTGTTTATGGTGAAAAAGTTCTCATGATATACTGGAGTCCTTGAACACCAGCTGGGGAGAGACTATTGTATATTATAGATTTGTTTTGGTGGTGTTATAGTCTCATTTAATGGGTGTAGGTAGATTGGAAGCTGCGTAGGGCCATACTAACCTTACCGAACCTAACCTAACATAACATAACCTAACCTAACATAACCTAACCTAACCTATCCAATCCTAACCTAACATTATCCTACCTAATCTAATCTAACCTTACCTTACCTAATCTAACTTAACTTTTAACCTTGCTTTACCTTGCGTTATCTAACCTTGCCTAGCTAGACGTGACGTAACGTAACCTAACGTAACGTAACGTAACCTTACCTGAAATAATATAGGGGGCAAATCTTCAGGTAAAATAAGCTGGGGTACAAATCTTCAGGTAAAATAAGCTGGGGTACAAATCTTCAGGTAAAATAAGCTAAGGGTGCAAATCTTCAGGTAAAATAAGCTGGGGGTACAAATCTTCAGGTAAAATAAGCTGGGGGTACAAATCTTCAGGTAAAATAAGCTGGGGAGTGAATCTTCAGGTAAGATAAGCACGGGAGGAGGTAAATCTTCAAGTGTTTCCATTCACCAGTATTGTAAATTCGTCCACGGGTGTACAAGACTCGGGTAATATCACAAACAATCTGGGCGTCAACAATTCTCTCTTTACTGGACCTGAAGAAGAAAAATATGTGCCAATACCAAACAAGAGAGACGAGGATGTGCATGTGTGATCTGCAAACTGTATACTTCACTGATGAGACGAGACGAATAAAAACTAAAACAACATAGCGATCGGATAGTCCCAGTATACCTGTGATAATGAATATACCTGTGATAATTAATATACCTGTGATAATTAATATACCTGTGATAATTAATATACCTGCGCCTTATTATGCCGACATTGTTATCTACGTTGTTCTACTTACAGTATATATTGGAAAGGGTATTTACTTCTACCGTCTACTGTGACAATATCTTATTATTTACAGGAAGTAGAAACAGGTGAATAACTATTTTGTTGTAGGTGGACAGAGAATTTTAGATCATCTCGTAGCTTTAATGTAAGTTTCATGTCACCAGCGTGTATAGTTCACTCAGCCATAGGGAGGCAGTGTATAGTTCACTCAGCCATAGGGGGCAGTGTATAGTTCACTCAGCCATAGGGGCAGTGTATAGCTCACTCAGCCATAGGAAGGTAGTGTATAGTTCACTCAGCCATAGGGGCAGTGTATAGCTCACTCAGCCATAGGAAGGTAGTGTATAGTTCACTCAGCCATAGGGGCAGTGTATAGTTCACTCAGCCATAGGAGGCAGGATATAGTTCATAGCAAAAGAATTTGGCGGTGTATAGCCTACTCAGCCATCGGGAAGGTAGTGTATAGTTCACTCCAGCCATAACAGGGCAGTGTATGGATTCGCTGAGCCATGGGGAGGCAGTGTATAGCTCACTCAGCCATAGGAAGGTAGTGTATAGTTCACTCAGCCATAGGGAAGCAGTGTATAGTTCATAATACTGGGGGCAGTGTATAGCTCACTCAGCCATAGGGAAGCAGTGTATAGTTCACTCGGCATGAGGAGGTGGTGTATAGCTCACTCCCAGCCATAGGGGAAGCAGTGTATAGTTCCTCAGCCTTGGGAGGCGGTGTACTTATAGTTCACTCAGCCTTAGGAGGCAGTGTGCCAGCTCACTCAGCCATTGGGAGGCAGTGTATAGTTCACTCAGCCATAGAGAAGCAGTGTATAGACCTCCCAGCCATGGGAGGCAGGATATAGTTCACTCAGCAAAGGGTGGCAGTGTATAGCCTACTCAGCCATCCGGAAGGTAGTGTATAGTTCACTCAGCACGGGGCAGTGTATGGTTCGCTGAGCCATAAGGGAGGCAGTGTATGATTCACTCCAGCCATAGGAGGCAGTGTATAGTTCACTCAGCCATAGGGAAGCAGTGTATAGTTCACTCCCAGCCATAGGGAAGCAGGATATAGTTCACTCAGCCATAGTGAGGCAGGATGTTATAGCTCACTCAGCCATTGGGAGGCAGGATATAGTTCACTCAGCTATGGGGTGGCAGGATATAGTTCACTCAGCTATAGGGTGAGGCAGGATATAGTTCACTCAGCCATAGTGAGGGTAGGACCATAGTTCACTCAGCGAGGAGAGGTGGCAGGATATAAGCTCACTCAGCCATAGGGAGGCAGGATATAGTTCACTCAGCCATAGGGAGGCAGAATATAGTTCACTCAGCCATAGGGAGGCAGTGTATAGTTCACTCAGCTATAGGGTGGCAGGATATAGTTCACTCAGCCATAGGGAGGCAGAATATAGTTCACTCAGCCATAGTGAGGCAGGATATAGTTCACTCAGCTATAGGGTGGTAGGATATAGTTCACTCAGCCATAGGGAGACAGAATATAGTTCACTCAGCCATAGGGAGGCAGTGTATAGTTCACTCAGCTATAGGGTGGCAGGATATAATTCACTCAGCCATAGGGAGGCAGGATATAGCTCGAGTAAGAAGGTCACGTCCGTCTGAGTGTTTATCTTCCACTTCCTCCTTGACTTTTCGACGCGGATGGTCAGCTTTCTCTTGTTTGTATGACGTTCCGAGAGAGAGAGAGAGAGAGAGAGAGAGAGAGAGAGAGAGAGAGAGCATTACTAGGGATTAGTGTGGATAAAATGGCAGTGATTGAATGAACACCAAAATAGTCTTTATATTCTTGACGTAATACTTGAGTCAGTGAAGAACCACGTGTAGACTCTTTACAAGTAAGACAATGAAGGAGTCCGCACCCTTAAGACTCATCACACACACACACACACACACGATGACAAAAGGTATCAAATTATTTACGAGACACATGTGTGGCCCCAGCTAAGACAAGCATCGTTGTCTCTGGATGCCCTCGTCTGTCTGTCTGTCAGCCATCCTTAGCCTCATCTCCTGCAGAAGACAGAGGAGATGGCCTGATGGCACCTGACACACCACCACAATTAACAACACCTGAGGGAGGATGGCGGCCTTAACACCATCATATTCACAGCACTAATGGTAGACCCTGCTGCCATATGACATCACGAAAATTGTGACCAAGTCCCACGTTGCTGATCTGACTTTCTGCCTCATTTACACACAATTGCAGGGTCTCAATTGTTTCTCTTACTATTGACAACACAACATACATATATTGTTTCTCACTTTTGATCTTTTTTTCCATTTTTGTATTTCTTTATTATTATTATTATTATTATTATTATTATTATTATTATTATTATTATTATTATTATTATTATTATTACCCCCAGGCCCCGATATGGGTCAGTGACCTGTGCCTGGGTGGGTTAATCCCGTAAAAAAACATAAAAATAAAAATAAAAATCCTTCAAGGTTTCCCCACCCACTTCACCCCCACAACACTTCTGGCGACCCACCACAAGAATGAACTTATTGCAGTAAGACTCTCGCCCATCACTCTCTCTGAGCTCCATCAAGCCACGCCTACTACCTCGAATCTGGAACACGTTTACACGACATACTTATGGGGAAGAAGTCATGTTGTGATGGACCAATTGCAACTCCTGACTCACAGGCGGCTGCAACACAACACTTTTAAAAGACTTTATTGTCTCACAGAATTAGGTTTTATTCGCTGAGGGAAGATAACCGCTCTTGGCTAGTGAAAGAGATGTAGAATGTGTAGAATGTACACCTTTATCCTTGTCTCACCTTTCTAAGTGATGTTGCAGTGGAGAGAGAGAGAGAGAGAGATGCTAGAAATAAATGAGATAGTTTGCCCATCAAGTAAGTCCACGTTTTCTCTTACAAAAAAATCTTTATGCATCAATGAATATTTTTCTTTTAGCGCCTTAAATATTTGTTCATTACTCATCACTTTCCAACACAATATTTATTCATCATTCACCTTCCTCTGCTTTAACATTTCCTCGTTGAAAGCTTCGTATAGTGAAGAAGCAAAGGAGTTAACGATACGGCGTCGCAGTTCACGTCTATTGTATGTGAAGTGTGTCGTAGAACATATATTAAACACACAATACCTGACAAGCTTCCGGAAATATCAATATGAAACTTGGTCGAGTTGTGAAGGAAGATGAGTTCTCTGTTTGTACTGAATTTGAGAGACGTTCCAGCTGTAGTTATGATTATTATGATGCCTTTTATATGGGTACTCTACACGTTGGGTTCACACGTGGCACCATAGTGGTCTAGCAGCCTGCGTGTGTGTGTGTGTGTGTGTGTGCCTAACAAGAGTCAGTACAAAAGAAACAAAAGCATACAGTGCACTTGTTTTTTGCACACACACCTCGTACTGATCGCCACAAGAACAGTCCCATTCCAACCATTGTAAAAATAATCAACAACTCGTAGATAACTTGTGTCTTCATTCACAACTTGCCAGTCTCACTTTGGTATTATGAGAGTCCTTTTTAGATGCCTTTTGATCCATGTTATTATACAGTATATTCTACCTTCTCCACGGGGCTGCTTTTAGAAATATTCGCATCATATTTCGAAACATAAAATGATATCAACTTCAAATAATGCAAATTCCACTTTTAATGCTTATGTAAAATTATCAATCCGTAATGAAGTTTGTCTTTGTAATAAATTTTGTTAAGTATGCGAGCAATAACAGAGTCGTTGACGTAAAGTGCTGTTATGGCCTGGCCATGAAGACTTCTGAAGCAATAACCAGAGCAACTAGGCGGTGTAGGCCCCCGGTAGCTCTGTGGATTAGGCGTTATGAAGACACTGGCGCCAATCATGGGGAAGCCAAGGAGGTGCTTATTAAAAAAAATTATATATATAATATAACTGAAGTTTAAATGTTGTCTTTCTATCCAAGAACCAAAAGTTAGTCTTGAACAACTGCCTGACAACTAATGATGCACAATATTGTCGCCAGCTTCCCGAAGTTACACATAAAAGGAAATTGAATTATTATGCCAAGTGACAGGAAGATTCTCAGTGGTGGCTTCATATAAGGAAAGCTGGATTATTATATTGTTCGACACCTAAAGGGTAAAATTAAGTGGTGTTATAATGTACCATTTACGGCATTTGTATATTTCCACCTCAAGGATCCCATAGCTTTCAGTGAACAGTTAACCATCATAATTATATATCACCATTATCACCACTTTTATTATTATTATTATTATTATTATTATTATTATTATTATTATTATTATTATTATTATTATTATTATTATTATTATTACTACACACACACACACACATGACCTTAAAGCCTGTTCAGTCATCACCACCAGCCAACTCTCTCTTAACTTTCATTCAAGATTAATGTTGACCTCTCTCTCTCTCTCTCTCTCTCTCTCTCTCTCTCTCTCTCTATATATATATATATATATATATATATATATATATATATATATATATATATATATATATATATATATATATATATATATATATATATATAAAGTTGTTGTCAGTCAAATACAACTATCAGTCAGATGAAAGTCAGGGCTGTCAGTCATGTGCAAGTAAGGGCTGTCAGTCAGATGAAACATTTTCAACTTCTCCATCAGAAAATTCCTCTCTTACCTCTTATTCCCTCCTTTGTTCATTCTCCTCTTCCTTCTCTCACCCTCTCCCTCCTACCACCCCCACACATCTTTGTTCTATTCTAAAAACACACATATGAAGTGCTCAAGGTTACCATCCTCCCGCCCTCTCTCCCTCCTCCTCCCCCTCTCTTTTTCTTCCTCCCTCTCTCTCTCTTTCTCCTTCCCTCTCCCTCCCTGCATCATCACGGTGTTTTCTGATGTTCACTGAAGAAATATGTATGTCTGTGTGTGTGTGTGTGTGTGTGTGTGTGTGGCTCAATGTGTGTGTGTGTGTGTGTGTGTGTCCGTGTGTGCGACCTTGTGTGTGTTTGTGTCCGGGAGTTGGAAACATATCAACACTGCAGTAGTGTTTACATAGACCTCCGTGGGATCTGTCTAAACTTGGGGTATGTGGAGGTAACAATAATCTTTGATGGTGTACATGTATATAGATATACACGTACACACACATACACATATACGCACACAGAATCAGTGTTAAACAGTGGTGAACAGTGGTGAACAGTGCTTAAGTCAGTGAGAACAACTCAACAGTAACAGTCGTACTCAAGTTAACCTTCACACAGTGAGGTCCCAGGTACCCAGTGATAACTGCCCCTGAGACTCAACAACACCAGCTATGTGTTAATCCGTCCACGATAGGGAGGCCTAAGACCACACCTCACTCATATAACACCATCTGTGAGGGAATTACTACACCACATGTCCCTCATAACACCATATGTGAGGAAATTACTACACCACGTCAAGTCCCTCATAACACCATCTGTGAGGGAATTACTACACCACGTGAGGTCCCTCATAACACCATCTGTGAGGGAATTACTACACCACGTCAAGTCCCTCATAACACCATCTGTGAGGGAGTTACTACACCACGTGAGGTCCCTCATAACACCATCTGTGAGGGAATTACTACACCACGTCAGGCCCCTCATAACACCATCTATGAGGGAATTACTACACCACGTGATGCCCCTCATAACACCATCTGTGAGGGAGTTACTACACCACGTGAGGCCCCTCATAACACCATCTGTGAGGTAATTACTACACCACGTGAGGTCCTCATAACACCATCTGTGAGGTAATTACTACACCACGTGAGGCCCCTCATAACACCATCTGTGAGGTAATTACTACACCACGTGAGGCCCCTCATAACACCATCTGCGAGGGAATTACTACACCACGTCAGGTCCCTCATAACACCATCTGAGGGAACTACTACACCACGTGAGTTCCTCCTAACACCATCTGGGAGGGAGTTACTACACTACGTGTTTGCTGTTCAACACCTACATTAATCTGTATGTTCACTGTATGTTCCTTTACCTTTCTCTAATGAAGGCTTTTGTTAAACCACCAATGTATGTAATAAGTCATTTATGTCCAATGTATATTTTCAGCCTTCGGGCTGCAGAATTTTTTCAATAAACCGTCAATTATTATTATTATTATTATTATTATTATTATTATTATTATTATTAGAAGCACACACAAACTCCAGTATGGCGTCATCTCAGAGACTTCGACAATAATGGTTCCGTCAAGGCATCAACACTCTAGTTTTAAGTTACAGTGTCGTAGCCTTGTTAGGTTACGTTAGGTAGTAGTTAGGTAAGGTAGTAGTTAAGTTAGGTTAGATACAGTGAAGTACAATAACGCGTCGCCTACAGGTATATGAAGTTGACGCATGGTAATCACTGTACAATACCTGTCTTGTAAGAGAAGCTGTGCACCTCTAAATAATCAATCTCCTATGAATTGCATTATTTATAAACACTATGTCTATAATTTATCTTTTATATTTATCATTATGTTTTTATTATTATTATTATTAGAATTATTGTTTATGTTGTCGTTGTTGTTATTGTTATTATCATCACTATCGTTAATCATTATTTCTATCAATAATTATTATCATTGTGATAATATACTAAATACCATTACACACACACACACACACACACACACACACACACACCAGTTCAGCTGACAACACCTGAGTCACACATTGTATCTACACAGGGCGAGATAATGTTGTCTCACACCTTGTTGCTACCCGGCGGTGGTGGAGAGTGTGAAGGAAGGGGGAATGAGGCGAGTGTAAGGGAAGGGGGAATGAGGGGAGTGTAAGGGAAGGGGTGAATGAGGGGAAGTGTAAGGGAAGGGGGAATGAGGGGAGTGTAAGGGAAGGGGATCGAGTGCAAGGGAAAGAGGAGGGAAGGATAAAGAGGAATTGAAGGGAAAGAAAGAGTGGAAAAGTGGATATAGGACCTTGGGGAGGAAGATGAGGGGGAGGGGTCAGGTGTGTGTGTGTGTATGTGTGTTTAATAATAATAATAATAATAATAATAATAATAATAATAATAATAATAATAATAATAATAATAATTAACGGTTTATTGAAAAAGTTTGCAGCCCGAAGGCTGAAAATACACATTGGAGATAAATGACTTATTACAAACATTGTTGGTTTAATAAAAGCCTTCATTAGAGAAAGGTGAAGGAACATACAGTGAACATACAGATTAATGTTTACACAAGTAGATCATGTGAGCTGAGGTGTTGAACAGCAGACACGTAGTGTAGTAACTCCCTCACTGTGTGTGTGTGTGTGTGTGTGTGTGTGTGTGTAACGTGTCACCACTCTGGTCGAACTCGCTAAATCCACGAGATAACGAAGCACTATGGTTGAACTCGCTATCATTTTACGTCTTGTAGAATCAGTCTCAGTAAATGGATGTTGTAGTAAATTACTGTCTGACCAAGAAGGCTTCATAAACTGTTACCTTGAGGAAGTATACGGTAATCTCTGTCTGCCTGTCTGTCTGTCTGTCTGTCTGTCTGTCTCTGGTGACTTGAAGACTTTATATGGAAATGTGACCCGTTAGTTTGAAGCCTCATTGGTCTCGGGTCGATGGGTCAACTGTACTTATCCATTCTAGTCCAAGGTTAATTATCTTAATTAGCGTTACCAAATTAATCTATCCCAACTTACCCTATTGTAAACTAATCAAAGGTAGATTAACCCTAACCTAACTTATTCTATCGTGATCTAGACTTAATCCTAACCCAATCTTATCCTAACCTATTTTAACTCAACATTAACCCATCCTACCCAAACCATAACCTATTCAACCCTATCCATAACCTATCCAAAAGTAACCTTAACCTACTCTAACCATAACCTAACCTAACCTAACCTAACCTGTTACCTCACACTCATTAACACACCTGTACCCTCACACTCATTAACACACCTGTACCCTCACACTCATTAACACACCTGTACCCTCACACTCATTAACACACCTGTACCCCTCACACTCATTAACACACCTGTACCCTCACACTCATTAACACACCTGTACCCTCACACTCATTAACACACCTGTACCCTCACACTCATTAACACACCTGTACCCTCACACTCATTAACGCACCTGTACCCTCACACATCATTAACACACCTGTACCCTCACACTCATTAACACACTTGTACCCTCACACTCATTAACGCACCTGGTAAACTTTGCTACAGGAAGTGTTTTTTTTCTTTTGTCAGATAAGATAGAGAACAAGTAGGTCATTTGTGTGTGAGATAATACGTCTCTCTCTCTCTCTCTCTCTCACTCTCTCTCACTCTCTCTCACTCTCACTTTGACTTCTATTTTCTTGCTTTCTCTTTTATTTTTTCTGTCTGTCTGTCTGTCTGTCTGTTTATCTCTCTCAGACCTTACCTCAGTAAATAATTTCAGAGTCGGGAAGGAATTCTACTAGTGACCTGACTTTTACGTAACGCAGAAAATGTTGTGATATTTGACCTTTGTTACACCTGTTCCGTCTTAACGAGGTCAGACCGGATGTAAGTGTATCATCCTGAAGGGGTCAAGGTATCGTGTCTATACCGGATATTGTTTACCGTATGACACCTGTGAGACACCTGTGAGACACCTGTGTACGAGCTGTTGCCCATATAAGTCTTCCGTGATGACAAAAACCTTCCAAATGTACGTGATACAGGGCTGCGAACACACACACACACACACACACACACACACACACACACTCAAGACCAGGAAATACTCGCCCTATTAACACACCTCCGGCTCTACATTTTAAAATATTCGTAACATGAACATTTCTCTTAACTAATGACTTAAGCGTATACCTAACCTAAGGGTCAGGGTTAGGTTAGGTTAGGTCAGGAATGCGCTTACGTTATGTTGGGATGGGTTAGGTTAGGATTAGGTAGACTTAGATTAGGTTTAGATTACGTAAGGCTAGCTAAGTCTAATTCAGATTAGGTTAGGTTAGATTAGGTTAGGCTAGATTAGGTTAGGTTAGATTAGGTTAGGTTAGATTAGGTTAGGTTAGATTAGGTTAGGTTAGATTAGGTTAGGTTAAGTTAATGTTTGGAATTTTGAATTTTACTATAAATATCCCACATTACCATAAAATCTAACCTCACCAGAAAGTTCAACATTATCACCGCAAAGTTCTAAATTAACAACAGAATGGTATAACCTGATTAACCAGATAAGAAGAATCAGACAGACAGACAGACAATTGACTTCCCTGACATCATGAATATAAACAAAGGTGGACAAATGTGTAGTGGTGATGACAGACTGACAGACACTTGACTTCCCTGACATCATGAATATAAACAAAGGTGGACAAAGGTGTAGTGGTGATGACAGACTGACAGGTGAGTTATCAGTGACTCAAGATTAGGTGTAACCCTCTTATTACTCTGCTATCAGGGGGCTGTGGCTACCTCTTTTCTCTTCTTCTCCTTCCTCCTGTGCCTTCCCTCTCTCCCTCTCACCCTCTCCCCTTTCTCTCCTACTCCTCTCTTACTCTAATCCTGTCTTCCCCATCCTTTCCCCTTTTCGTATCCTCTGCCGTTTCCCTTTTGTTTTTTCTCTCTTCTTCCCTTCACATCTACCCTACCCTCCCCCTTCTATCCTCTTCTCTTCCCCCTTCCCTGCTTTACTTCCCCTCTTTCTCACTTCCCCCACTGTATAAGGAGTTAATTATTTATGCTTGAGAGAGAGAGAGAGAGAGAGAGAGAGAGAGAGAGAGAGAGAGAGAGAGAGGGGGGGTTAATGCACTACCAGCGCCATCAAGTGTCAGCGATAAACAGCTAATCATTAGGAAGTCACGTACAGTACATACAAACACACAGACAGCCATCCACCTTCCCTCTTCCTCTAATGTTTCAACTAACAGCGCCAATACGAGCACTATCCATCGCCAAGCTTTCCTTCCAACCCTAAAAATACAAGCGCTATAGTAGATGAAGCCAACGCCAGACGAATGAACGCCCACTATCGTTTTAAGATATTGGAAGAATATTTATTTGTCTCAAGCGTGTTCTTCTAACCTAAATCTTTATCATACTTTCTTGTTTTTAATTTTGTTTAACTTTTTATGGATATTATTGCTCCAATCAACCCATTGTTTACCATTGTTTGTATACCTGTACTACCCATGTACATTGTTTGTATATGTGTACTCTCTATGTAGTGTATATTGTATACCTGCATTGTCTTAACAGTATACAAGCAGATTCGATATAAATTTCTATGACGATTTCACTGAGTATGTATGTATGTATGTATGTATGTATGTATGTATGTATGTATGTATGTATGTATGTATGTATGTATGTAATAATATATGAAAAGAGAATACATAAAACTATTACAAAAATTCAAATCTAAAGAAAATATCTCAAGAAGTACAATTTCAGGTAAAACGTGCGGAGCTTGAGGCGTTTTATCGTGTCCTTCAACTGTGCATTCGTTCATTATTAAGACGCAGAACTGAATACCTGAGCAAGCCATTACCTACCTGGAGTACCTGAGTAGTACCTGACTTTACTAGTACCTGCCTGAATTGTACCTGTTTTAGTGTCACCTGTCAGAGTACATTATGACGAAGATCTCCATTATGTAGCCAAACACCTAAACCCTATACAAGGAATTTACTCGACAAGGCTAAGTCAAGTGAGATTCATGGTGGATAAGTATGGTGATGTAAGTCAATGAGGTTAATATTTGGTTCAAGCACGCACATACACACACAAAGTCAGTGACGTTCACCTCATGGTCGTCTGGTTGATCTTACCACCAATATCTTACTTTATATCAACAAACAGTTAATGTGGAATTGTATTACCCTTTTTTTCTTACTTAAAATGTCGTAAATCAATAATGTTCAGGTACAAATAGAGAGCGGTGAAAATTACCGGCGTTAGGTTATCATGGCAAGGGAAGTAAGAGGGCGGGAATAAACGGCCCCACCTTTAGACTGGACTCTGGGCTCAACCGACCAGGACACACGTGACGCAACACAAGCCAGCGCGCGCTCTTCTCCGTATCTATCTCTGACTGGCCTTATCTTCACCACTATGCCCTTATATACTCGTCCTAGTGACACTATATTTCTTAGTTCGTCGCAGCCACCGCAGCTCCTCTTACTAGTAATAGTCAACTGTCGACAGCAACGATTCACCTATTCAGCGACTGAGACACATCATAAATATTACAGTCTAAGAACACTGCAGTGATTGTATTATATCCTTCCATAACAACTAGTGAAAAAGAGATCAATTAAGAGTGAGTGAAAATAATTGAAAATAAAGAGAAAACTTAGAAGACTATTGTAGTGGTATAAGAGAAGGATACTCGCCACCATGAAGGCATTAGCCTACACCACGTCAAGTTTCCTGAGTCCCCCCAGTGATGAGCAGGAGGGCGCGACCAACTCCGTTTTCCCTGAACCTAATCAACTGATGGTAAGTATAACAGAAAATGTCCCTTACATCTATAACTCTGCCAGATGTAAACTGTTCGGTTGTAACAGCAAGGCTAAATCATTTAAACATGTATTTGTTCTTAAAACTTGAAAGTATTAGATATCTTGATGGGATCATTTCGTCCCGATTTCCAAAACAATGGGTAAGAGTGTTGTTGCAGTGTGTGTGTGTGTGTGTGTGTGTGTGTGTGTGTGTGAAGTACTCCCATATTTGGTAATACTGAAAACCACATGCACTGTTTTAAGGTTTATTACTCACTTTACTCCCTCATATACTGTATAATTCTCAATCATTAGACAGAAACTAGATCAAATTAGCCAAAATGTATCTGAGCTCCCTTAAGACTTACAGGCGAATTATCATTACAGTGGGTGTTGGTATATTACTGCACCTCAACAACAAAGGCCGTAGGAACAAAAAACTAGACAAAGAATCAACTGCTGAGATACATGTCTCAGGTAACAAGTAAACAGCAGAGGATGGCTATTATAGGCGGTTTTAACACTATGCTATTAACACACTATACATTTGTGAATGATGACACCAGCAAACTAACCTAAGTAACTGTCCCTAGCTAACTTATCCTAATTAAACTACCCTAACCTACCCTAACTAAACTAACCTAACCTAACTTAACCTAACCTAACCTAACTAGCCTACCCTAAATAACCCCACCTAACCTAACTAACTTACCCTAAACTAACCTAATCTAACCGAACTAACCTACTCTAACCTAACCTAATCTAACTTAAAAGTCAGCATAAGACTTTAAATTATGGTGGGGGAAATATATCTTTATTTCTTGACAAAGCTGAAGAAGAGAAGAATTGACGTGGTAGATGATATTTGGCTACACCATACAGGTATAACCACATCATAGCTCACATCATCAGGTCACATCACGGTAACACCACAGGTCACACCACGGTAACACCACAGGTCACACAAAACAACTTCTCACCTGCGTGCTTTACTGGAGCTGGTGGTTCAGTGCCTTGGTGAGCTGACCTTCGAGGAATGACTGAACCAGTACTGGACAAGTAGATATCGTGTTGATTGACCTGTCTTGTATAAAAGTAACCGACGTCACTTCTACGACCCGTAACCCTTCCTCCTAATTCCAACAAGATACACCTCCTTAAGATAACTTTTCTGACGTAATCTGTTGTAACTCACCGGCTGACACATATACGTGTCGGATGTTATCAGTGAACATAAACGATGTTAACTTCATTTTGGTAATCTTACGAGATAAACTATTATCCATATTACATTTATCATTATTAATAATGTTTTCATTGTACCCCTACTCTCTCTCTCTCTCTCTCTCTTTATATATATATATATATATCATAAATGGTCAGTACAGTGAAATAACTACAACAACACTGCAACACTTCACACTCGTGGCATCACACAGGCTGACAACACAACAGATGGGCGTCTTCAGCCACTCTGTACCCACCACACAGCTGGGAGAGCTGGAGGCCACTACAGAGTGCTGACGATGCCATTCAGAACAGCTGGAGGTCAAATGGGCTCCAATTATAATAGTCCACATCCTAATGTAACCAAACCAATCCTACGAATCCACAACTTAACCTAACCTTACCATAAGAATCAGGGCCTACCATGTTTAGGACCCATTAGTATTGGAGACCATCACGACCAGACCTCATAAGGACTGTGAGACGTTAGGAACGGGCCCTGGTTATAATGGTTTAGGAGAGTTTGGGGGTCATAGAGGACAGGGCCTCTCAGGATTGGGGGCACCATTTAGCCAATCACCATTTAAGACCCTTACGTTCAACCAATCATTAAGAGGATACACGTTTCTCCTTAAATGTCTGTCTCCATTATTACTCTGGTGTTATCAAGAGAATAAAATAGACAAAGAAATCAATACTCCTCTTCCTCTTCCTCCTGGTTAATTAGGACACAGATGCACCCTCCACCTCCTCTTCCTCCTCCTACTCTCCTTCCTCTCCTTCCTCTCCCAAGGCATTTCAACAAGAGTGAATCAGAACACGTCACACTAAAACACAGTTGATTGTGGCAAATTAACCTCTTCCAACCCTTCAGTGTCCTAACTTATCCTAACCTAACCTAACCTAACCTAACGTAACCTCGACCCACCGAGCCTTCTGCTCTTTACTACACAAATGACATCTTATGGAGCCGGGGATCTGGAGCTGGAGAGACGTGGTGTGACAGGACGCAGACAGTGAGACATGATAGGACGCAGACAGAGAGACATATATGGTGTGATAGGACGCAGACAGTGAGATAATATATGGTGTGATTGGACGCAGACAGTGAGACATATATGGTGTGGCAGTACGCAATGAGACATACATGGTGTGACAGGAAGCAAACAGTGAGTCATACATGGTGTGACAGGACGCAGACTGTGAGACATACTGTATATAGTGTGTCAGTATGCAGTGAGAAATACATGGTGTGACAGGACGCAAACAGTGAGGCATACATGGTGTGACAGAACATACAGTAAAATCAGGTTATTAGACACACACACACACTCGTTAATTTAATTGAAATCTAAGAAATTAATCCGGGAAAATGTCATCAGCGGCTCTCATGCCCCCCCATGACCGCCCTCTGTGTACACGCCTCTGTACCTGACCACGCCCTCTGTGTACACGCCTCTGTACCTGACCACGCCCTCTGTGTACACGCCTCTGTACCTGATCACGCCCTCTGTGTACACGCCTCTGTACCTGACCATGCCCTCTGTGTACACACCCTCAACCCTATCACCCACGTCAACCCTCCCTCCCCCTCAACCCTCTCTAACACCTCAACCCTCTCCACCCCACCTCACCCCTCTCAACCCTCTCTCCCCTCAACCTCTCTCCCACCTCAACCTCTCCCCCCCTCAACCCTCCCACCCCCAACCCTCCTCAACCCTCTCTCCCCACCTCCCCCTCTCTCTCCCCTCTCACCCCCTCAACCCTCTCACCCTCCCACCCCCTCTCCCCCTCCTCCCTCCCCCAACCCTCTCACCCTCACCCTCTCACCCCTCCCTCCCTCAGCCTCTCCTCACCCCTCCTGACCCCCTCAACCCCTCTCACCCCCCTCAACCCTCTGACCCCCTCAACCCTCCCTCCACCTCAACCTTCTCATCCCCTCAGCCCTCTCACCCCCTCAACCCCCTCACCCCCTCAACCTCCTCCCCCTCAACCCTCTCATCCCCCTGAACCTCTGACCCCCTCAACCCTCTCCCACCCACTCAACCATCTGCCCCCTCAACCCCTCCCTCCCCCTCCCTCCCCTCAACCCTCTGACCCCCCTCAACCCCTCTGACCCCCCTCAACCCTCTGCCCCTCAACCCTCTCCCCCTCAACCCCTCTCACCCACAACCTCTCCCCCCAACCTCCTCAACCCTCTGACCCCCCTCAACCCCCCCCCCTCAACCTCTCACCCCTCACCCCTCTCTCTCCCATCTCAACCTCCCCCCCCCCTCACCTCTCACCCCCCCCCCCCTCTCCCCCCCCCCCTCAACCCCTCTCTCCTCTCCCCTCAACCCTCTCCCTCAACCTCCCCTCAACCATCCCTCAACCCTCTCACCCCTCAACCTTCTGCCCCTCAACCCTCTCTCCCACCCTCAACCCCTCTCTCTCAACTGTCTCCCCCTCAACCCTCCCCCCTCAACCCTCTCACCCCTCAACCCTCCCACCCCTCAGCCTCTCACCCCTCAACCCCTCTCTCCCACCTCAACTGTCTCTCCCCTCAACCCTCTCTCCCACCTCACCTTCAACCCTCTCACCCCCTCAACCCCCTCCCACCCCTCAACCCTCTCTCCCCCCTCCCTCCCCCTCAACCCTCTCTCCCACCTCTCTCAACCCTCTCTCCCACCTCAACCATCCCACCTTCTCCAACCGTCTCACCCCCCTCAACCCTCCCCTCAACCTCCCACCCACCTCAGCCTCTCCACCCCCTCAACCCTTTCCACCCCTTAACCCCTCCCCCCTCAACACCTCTCACCCCCTCCAACCCTCCCACCCCTCCTTTTCACACCCCTCAACCTCCCACCCCTCAACCCCTCACCCCCAGCCCTCTCACCCCCTCAACCCCTCTGACCCCCCTCAACCCTCCCTCCCCTCAACCCTCTCACCCCTCAACCTTCTCACCCCTCAGCCCTCTCACCCCTCACTCCCCTCAACCCTCTCCCCCTCACCCCTCACCCCTCACCTCCCACCCCTCAACCCCTCTCACCCCTTAACCTCCCCACCCCTCAACCCTCCCACCCCCCTCAACCCTCTCCTCCTCAACCCCTCACCCCTCAACCCTCCCAACCCCCTCACCCCTCAACCCCCCCCCCCTCAACCATCCCACCCCCTCAACCCCTCTCCACCCCCCCTCACCCCCTCAACCCCTCCCTCTCCCACCTCCTCTCCTCCCACCTCAACCTTCTCTCCCCCCAACCTCCCACCTTCTCAACCTCTCCCCCCCTCAACCCTCTCCCTCAACCCTCTCTCCCACCTCAACCTTCTCTCCCACCTCAACCCTCCCACCTTCTCAACCCCTCTCACCCCCTCACCTCCCCCTCAACCCCTTTCACCCCTCAACCCTCCCTCCCCTGAACCCTCCCCACCCCCTCAACCCTCTCACCCCCTCAACTCTCTCACCCCTCAACCCTCCTCCCCCTCAACCCTCTCATCCCCCTCAGCCCTCCTTCCCCTCAACCCTCCCCCCCCTCAACCTTCTCCCCCCTCTCCCTCACCCTCTCACCCCTCAACCCTCCCTCTCCCCTCAACCTTCCCACCCCCCCCCTTTAAGACTTCTCATCCTCCCTTTCCCTCTCATCCTTCCTCTCCCTCTAATCCTCCATCTCCCTCTCATCCTCCCTTTCCCTCTCATCCTCACTCTTACATTCATCTTCTCTCTCGCCTTCACTCTCATCCTCTTACCTTCACCCACTCTGTTGAATCACCGACTTTATTAACAAGACAATAATGTCATAATTATTATTATTATTATTATTATTATTATTATTATTATTATTGTTATTATTATTATTATTATTATTATTATTATTATTATTATTATTATTATTATTATTATTATTGTTATTATTATTATTATTATTATTATTATTGTTATTATTATTATTATTATTATTATTATTATTATTATTATTATTGTTATTATTATTATTATTATTATTATTATTATTATTATTATTGTTATTATTATTGTTATTATTATTATTTATTATTTGTTTATTATTATTGTTATTATTAATGTTGTTATTATTATTATTGTTATTATTATTATTATTATTATTATTATTGTCGTTATTATTATTATTATTATTATTGTCGTTATTATTATTATTATTATTATTTTCATTATTATTATTATTATTATTGTTATTATTATTATTATTATTATTATCGTTATTATTATTATTATTATTATTATTATTATTATTATTATTATTATTATTATCATTATTATTATTATTATTATTATGATTATTATTATTATTATTATTATTATTATTATTAATATTATTATTATTATTATTATTATCGTTATTATTATTATTATTATTGCTATTATTATTATTATTGTTGTTATTATTATTATATTATTGTTATTATTATTGTTATTAATTATTATCATTATTATTATTATTGTTATTATTATTATTATATTATTTACTTCATTATTATTATTATTATTATTATCATTATTATTATTATTATTATTAAGTGCTATTTTATTATTATTATTATTATTATTATCATTATTATTAGTACTTATTATTATTATTATTATTATTATTATTATTATTATCATTATTATTATTATTATTATTATTAGTATTATTATTATTATTATTATTATCATTATTATTATTACTAGTATTATTATTATTATTATTATTATTATTATTATCATCATTATTATTATTAGTATTATTATCATTATTATTATTATTATTATTATTATTATTATCATTATTATTATTATTATTATTATTATTATTATTATTATTATTATTATTATTATATAAGTATTAAAGTCATTATTTTTCAGTTGTGTATATAGTACTGGACGGTGTATTTAGAACTAACTGGGGTAAAGTAGTTTTTAAGCGGAGTGGATACTGTGGTCGGCCAGAGCACACCTGGTCCACCAGTTGTAAATACGTGCCTAACCTAACCTAACCTAACCCAACCTGCGGGTAGTCAGGTCTGCAGAACTCACTATTCATATCGAGCTCTGGTACGGTACTGTCTTCACCTGTGTGTGTGTGTGTGTGTTTGTGTGTGTTTGTGTGTGCCTCATAGTCAACCTGGAAGGGAGGGTGAGAAGGGTTAACTCCTGTCTCTTTGCCTGTCATTCCGGGGCTGCCTTCCTACCTATCAATCATCTTGGGAGGTAACTGTACTACCTGTCAGTCAGTCAGTCATCGTGGGAGGTGACTGGGTAAAATGGGGGGTTGTGAGGGGGGTAGCACGAGGCGCTATGATCAATACTGATGAGGGTGATGCTGTGGTGGTGGAGACGAGGTACCCCACCATCACCATCACCACCACCACTATCACCACCACCACCAGCACCACCATCACCACCACACACCTGCCACAGTATACCCATTAAACAGTGAGGTACATGGGGTGGTGGTGGTGGTGCACAGATATTGATGGTGGTGGTAGAGGTGGTGGTAGGGTGGAGCAGAAGCATCAAGGATGGGCGGTGGTGATTCACGCAACGCGCATGTACGGACGCACGAACGCACGCACACACGCGGCGGTACATATAGTAAGGGTGGGGAGGTGTGGCACTGAGAAAGCGGCGCGCGGTGGCCCTGCTCGACCATTGCCTGGTGGTGGCACCCAGTAGTGACACTGACGCGCGGCGCCGTCAACACCACCTCTTGTTTACCTCCCTGGCCACGGTGCCTTCGGCTATGACGGAACTCAGTGCCGCGCCGCCCACTCGCCACCACCGCGTCCCTGGCATCCGCTCCTGTGATTTGTGATCAAGTGGGTGTTCGGATAAAGGTGGGCGTCCGGGTAAAGTGGGTGTTCGGATATAGTGGGCGTCCGAGTAAGGTGAAGTTGTAGTGGAGCGTTGAGGGATCCGGGTAAGGTGGCCGATCCTAGTAAGTTGGACATCCGGGCAAGGTGTGTGGGTGTGTGTTGGGATAAAGCGGGTGTAAGGTAAGGTGAGCTGTGTTCTGGTCGTCGGGAGTGATCACGGCGAGCATGTGGTGCGTGGCGCCATATGGGACCGTGGGCGTGGAGGCAGGACAGCGATCATGACCAGCGTCCCGTGGAACAAGCATGGCAGAGTTTAAGGTTGCCCTGTTACAAGCCTACACCACGCCCCCTTCCTCCTCCTCCTCCTCCTCCTCCAGCATGTGGTACGCCCATAACTACGCCCAGAGGAGGACACAGGCGCGTAACCTTACTAGGAGCCACTACACGCCTGACTACGCCCACGAGGTGAGCCAGGAGTACGCTCACGCCCAGCCTGTGGTTCATGATCCCTACCACATGTGTCAGGCTGAGATCGACTATACCAGACCACTGCACGAGTACCTGGCAGAGTACGCCCGCGCCGCCCTACACACCCACACCTACACGCCAGACCAGAGTCACGCCCACACGACCACTAACAACCACCACACTGCTCACACCATCGCGCGGGGTCGCTCTCACACCGTAGCCCGAAGTCAGGCGAGCTCCGGTGCACACACCCACGCCCACACCATAGCTCGTAGCCACAGTCACAGTGCTTCACAGAGCCAAGCTAAAACTACGGCCCGAAGCCACGCCCAGACTGCTGATCAGAGCCACGCCCACGCTGCTGACCAGAACCACGCTCACACTGCATCACGAAACCACGTTGCCCACACCACGGCCCAAAGCCGCGCCCATACAAAGGCCCAAAACCACGCCCACACAGCGGCTCAAAACCACGCCCACACGGCGGCTCAAAACCACGCCCAGACGACGGCCCAAACTCACGCCCATACCAAGGCCCAAAATACTCAAGTGAAGGCTCAAAACCACGCCCACATGACGGCCCAAAGCACTCAAAGCCATTCCCACACGAAGTCTCAAAATCACGCCCAATTGACGGCTCAAAATGGCCAAAGTCTCGCCCACACGACAACTCAAAGTCACGCCCACAATACGGGTCAAAACCACGCTCACACGAAGAGCCAAAACCACGCCCACACGACGGCCCAAAACCACGCCCACACTAAGGGTCAAAACCACGCCCACACGAAAGGCCAAAATGGCCAAAACCAAGCCCACTCGGCGTCCCAAAATCACGCCCACACGTCAAGTCGAAGTCATGCCCATAGCTCGGGTCGACACCACTCCCATATACCTGAGCAGACCCTGACCCGTGCGGCAGCTCGACCTAACCCACACATATCATCAAGGAGTCTCACACATAGCATAGACCAGAGCCACGCCCTCACTGCTGACCACGCCATTGCTCACATCGTCGACCATGCCCACACATTCACCGTCGACCAGGGCCACGCCTACGCTGTCGACCAGAGCGACGTCTTCGTCGTTGATCAGGGCGATGCCTACGCTCTTAGGCAGAACTACGCCTACGCTGTCGACCAGAGCCACGCTTACGCCGTCGATCACAGTCACTCCTACGCTGCCACTCAGAGCCAGGTCAACCTGGCTGTAGACCAGAGTCACGGCCACATGAGTAATGTTGATGTCAACAATATATACCCTTCCTACCGCGGAGAACACGCTCACGCCCACGGTTACCAGTACGCTCACGACCAGACTACCCGAGGTCACCCACGCCGGGGCAGACCAGCAGTCACCAGGGCCATCCACAATCCCAGCCGCAGCAACAGCAACAACAACAGCAACAACAACAACAGCAACAACAGCACCAGCAGACATACCATGTACGTCCACATGACCATGACCTCTGCTCATTCTACTGAGTCGGCCCAGTCTAGTGACGAAGAGGAGAGCGTCCTGGAGGATGATGTGCGAGTGGACCTGCCCTATACCCACCTCCAGTGTCGCGGGCGCGGGCGTGGCGTTGGGCGTGGGGGAGATGACCACGGTCTCCAGGACGTGCAGAGCACATTATCCGTAGGTTCCAGGAGACTGGGAGGCGTGAGGAGGACGGGGAGGTGAGCACAGTGGGCCTGTCTTACCAACAGAGGGCCGATGTATGTCACACCCGGGGACATAGGAGCTCCTCTCTCACCCTGGCTGATGGTGTTGAAGGCGTGGGTAGCGGCGGGAGCAGCAGGAGGCGTGGAGGACTCCTGCTGGCAGAGGGGCTGGTGAGGGAATGGGTGAGGGCCGTGGGCGTGGTGGCCGCCTCAGGGACTCTCGTTACTCTCGTCGTCCTGGGCTTCGGGGTGAGTGTTTGACAGTACCGTACAACCTGTGCCTGATCTAGCTGTGTGTGTCTGTTTCTCTCTTTCTATTTATTTTCGTGTATCAGTCTGTCTGTCTGTCTGTCTGTCTCTTTCTGACACACATAAACCTGGTCTTGATCCCGCTGCCCCAACCTCCCCCCTCTCTTAGGGACGGGAGGGAGACAGAGAACACCACTGACTTACTGGCCTGTGTCTCTGAATGGATCTTAAAGTGACGTCTGATTATCCTTGAGTGTCTTTAAGTTTAATATACATTTTATTATCTTAAAACTGGAAGATAGATTTATCTTTAGTATCTATAAGTTAATAAATAATGTATCAATCGTTCAGTATCTTTGTTAAACCATATCTAACTCTTAATAACTTAAATAATAAAAAGTATCATCCGGGCAGATACAAACCGTGCCCGCGAACCGTTACCATGGCAAGGTGTCTTCAACTATGAGGCACACACACACACACACACACACACACACACACACACACACACACACACACACACACACACACACACACACACACACTATAAATGATTAGCTTTCAATATTTCAATGTTTATTCTCTTTGTTGTCCTTCACTAAACTGTCGTTGCAGCCAAACATTACACCAAAGGTCATTAGTTTGTGAGGAAAACAATATTTGCCTTTCATTGGACTGTACCTCCCCTACCCCCTCCTCTCCCCACCCACTTCTACTCACCCCTCTCCCCACCTCTCACCACCCCCCCCTCCCTCACCCCACTCACCCCTCTCCCCACCTCCCCACTCCTCACCCTCCCCACCCCCACCTCACCCATCCTCCCACCTCCCCACTCCACCCTTCTCCCCACTCTCTACTCAACCCTCTCCCCACTCTCTCCCCACCCTCCCCCACCCCTCTACTCACCCCTCCTCCCACCACTCACCCACCCCTCTCCCCCACCTCTACCTCACCTCCTCCCACTCTATCCACCCTCCCCCCCCACCACCCCCTCCCACCCCCACCACCCTCTCCCACCCCACCACCCTCTCCCACCTCTCACCCACCCTCTCCCACTCTCACCACCCCTCTCCCCCACTCTCCCCACTCCCCACTCTCCCCACCCACCCCTCTCCCCACCCCCACTCACCCCCTCTCCCCACTCTCACCCACCCCTCTCCCCCCACTCTCTCCCCCACCCTCCACCCACCCCTCTCCCCACTCCCCCACGACCCCCTCCCCACTCTCACCACCCCTCCCCACCCCCACCCCTCTCCCCCCTCTCCTCACCCACCCTCCTCCCCACTTTCACCCCTCTCCCATCTCTCACTCCACCCCTCTCCCCACTCCCTCACCCACCCCCTCTCCCTGACCCCCCCACCACCCCTCTCTCTCTACCCCTCTCCCCCACCTCTCCCACCCCTCTCCCCTCTCTACCCATCTCTCCCCACTCCCCACTCACCCCTCTCCCCACCCCCTCTACCCACCCCTCTCCCCCACTCTCACTCCCCCACCCACCCCCTCCCCCACTCTCACTACCCCCCTCTCCACTCTCACCCACCCCTCCCCACCCCCCACTCACCCTCTCCCCACTCTCACCCACCCTCTCCCCACTCCCCACCCACCCTCCTCCCCCACTCCCCACTCACCCCTCTCCCCCATCCCCCACCCACTCCCCCTCTCCCCACTCTCACTCCACCCCTCCTCCCCACTCCCACCCACCTCTCCCCCACTCTCTCCCCACCCCCTCTCCCCACCCCTCACCCACCCCTCTCCCCACTCTCTACTCACCCCTCTCCCCACTCTCACCCACCCCTCTCCCCACTCTCTCACTCACCCTCTCCTCCCCACTCTCTAACCCTCCCCCCTCCCCACTCACACCTCTCCCCACCTCACTCCACCCCTCCCCACTCTCTACTCCACTCCTCCCACTCCCCAATCTAACCTCTCTCCCACCCCTCCACCCACCTCCCTCCCACCTCTACCACTCTCCCCCACTCTCCCCACCCACCCCCTCTCCCCCACCTCTCACCCACCCCCTCCCCACTCCCCACTCACCCCTCTCCCCACCCTCTACCCACCCCTCTCCCACTCCCTACTCACCCCCCAAGAAACTGTGAACAAAATCAGTATTAAGTTAAGAGAGGTGGCACTGCCTCCATCTCCCTCCTTTTCCTCTTTCCCATCCCTCCTCACCCTTTCTACCCTTTCCCCTTCCTCCTCCTGTCCCCTCTCTTCCCTTCTGTCCCCCTCCCTTCCCTCCCTGTCCCTCCCCTTCCCTCCTGTCCCTCCCCATCCCTCCTACCTTTCCCTCCTACCCTCTCCCCTTCCCTCCTGTCACCTCTCCACTGTCCAATACCAGACACCAACACATAACCTAACCCACCTTCCCCCTCCCCCCACCCCACCCCCTCAGTACAGTTAGGATGGACAACTAGTCTTGCTGGTCTGATACTGCTCACGAAACTACGGTCGAGTGCCATAATCAGTACAACACTGCCCTCTCCCTCCCACCCCCTCCTCTCCCACCCCCTCCCCTCTCCACTCAGCAGTTTCCAGGTGACGCGTGAAGCAAGTATCCCAAAGTTACGAGTTCTGACATTTTGGTTGTAGTCTTGTTTGTCTGGATATATCAGTATAAGAGTACAGTACCACTACTTGTTTATAACGCAACTTGTTTATAGTGTAAAATTATCATTGTGTACATAATATATTGACCCAGGTTGAGAGGATATTCATAGCATTAGTATGACGCACATTTAGTCCTCTGATAACTTATGAGGTGGCCACACACACACACACACACACACACACACTCACACACACACACACAGTACGGGCGACAGGCAGAGATACCCGATAAACATGGCTGAGGGAAATGATCGCTTTCTGTGTTACCCTCACGCAACTTCTACACCCAGACACTCACCCTACACCCAGACACTCACCCCACACCCAGACACCACACCACACCCAGACACCACACTACACCCAGACACCTCACCACCCAGACACTCACACCACACCCAGACACTCACCCCCACACCCAGACACTCACCCCACACCCACACACACCACACCACACCGAGACACACCACACCACATCAAGGCACTCACCCCACACCCAGACACCAAACTACACCCAGACACCACACCACACCCAGACACTCACACCACACCAGACACTCACCCCACACCCACACACTCACACCACACCCAGACACCACACTCACACCCAGGCACTCACCCCACACCCAGACACTCACACTACACCCAGAAACCACCCACACCCAGACACTCCACACTACACCCAGACACTCACACACTACACCCAGACATTCACACACCACACCCAGACATTCACACTACACCCAGACACCACACCACACCCAGACACTCACACTACACCCAGACACCCACTGCACACCCAGACACCACCCCACACCCAGACACCACCCCACACCCACACACACCCACACCACACCCAGACACTCACACTCACATCAAGGCACTCACCCCACACCCAGACACTCACACCACACCCAGACACCCCACACCACACCCAGACACTCACCCCACACCCAGACACTCACCCCACACCCAGACACTCACACCACACCCAGACAACCCACCCCACACCCAGACACTCACCCCACCCAGACACACTCACCCCACACCCAGTGCTTTCTACACTCAGACACTCACACTATACACAGGACCCAGACACTCACACTACACCCAGACACCACACTACACCCAGACACTCACCACACCCAGACACCACACACTACACCCAGACACTCACCCACACCCAGACACTCACCCCACACCCACACTCACCCTACACACAGACACCCACACCACACCCAGACATTCACACCACACAGTGTTTCTACACCCAGACACTCACACACACCCAGACACTCACCTACACCCAGACACTCACCCCACACCCAGACACTCACCCCTACACACAGACACCCACACTACACCCAGACATTCACACTACACACAGTGTTTCTACACCCAGACACCACACCACACACAGTGTTTCTACACCCAGACACTCACACTACACACAGTGTTTCTACACCCAGACACTCACACTCACACCCAGTGTTTCTACACCCAGACACTCACACTACACCAGTGTTTCTACACCAGACATTCACACTACACACAGTGTTTTACACCCAGACACTCACACTACACCCAGTGTTTTACACCCAGACACTCACACTACACACAGTGTTTCACACCCAGACACTCACACTACACACAGTGTTTCTACACACAGACACTCACACTACACACAGTGTTTCTACACCCAGACACTCACACCACACACAGTGTTTTCACACCCAGACACTCACACACTACACCCAGTGTTTCTCACACCCAGACACTCACACTACACCCAGTGTTTCCCACACCCAGACACCACACACCACACACAGTGTTCTACACCCAGACACTCACACTACACCCAGTGTTTCTACACCCAGACACTCACACTACACCCACAGTGTTTCACACCCAGACACTCACAATACACCCAGTGTTTCTACACACAGACACTCACACTACACACAGTGTTTTTACACCCAGACACCTCACACTCACACACAGTGTTTCTACACCAGACACTCACACTACACCCAGTGTTTCTACACCCAGAACACTCACTACACCCAGTGTTTCTACACCCAGACACTCACACTCACACACAGTGTTTCTACACACAGACACTCACACTACACACAGTGTTTCTACACCCAGACACTCACTACACCCAGACATTCACACACCACAGTGTTTCTACACCCAGACACTCACTACACCCAGACATTCACACTACACACAGTGTTTTCTCACACCCAGACACTCACACTACACACAGACATTCACACTACACACAGTGTTTCTACACCAGACATTCACACTACACAGTGTTTCTACACCCAGACATTCACACTACACACAGTGTTTCACACCCAGACACTCACACTACACACAGTGTTTCTACCCAGACACTCACACTACACCCAGACATTCACACTACAGTGTTTCTACACAGACATTCACACTACACACAGTGTTTCTACACCCAGACATTCACTACACACAGTGTTTCACAGAACACTCACACTACACACAGTGTTTCTACACACAGACACCACACTACACACAGTGTTTCTACACCCAGACACTCACACTACACCCAGACATTCACACACTCACACACAGTGTTTCTACACCCAGACACTCACACTACCCAGACATTCACCACACCCCCCCAGTGTTTCTACACACAACACTCACACACACCTACACACAGTGTTTCTACACCAGACACTCACCCTACACCCAGACACTCTCTACACCCAGACACTCACCCCAGACTCTCACCCCTACACCCAGACACTCACCCTACACCCAGACACTCACACACCACACACAGTGTTTCTACACCCAGACACTCACACTACACACAGTGTTTGACACTACACTCTCACTACACACAGTGTTTGTACCCAGACCTCACACTACACACAGTGTTTCTACACCCAGACACTCACACTACACACAGTGTTTCTACACCAGACACTCACACTACACACAGTGTTTCTACACCCAGACACTCACACTACACACAGTGTTTCTACACAAACCTCACACTACACAGTGCTTCTACACCCAGACACTCACACACACACAGTGTTCTACACCCAACACTCACACTACACCCAGTGTTTGTACACCCAGACACACACTAACACAGTTCTACACCCAGACACTCACACACACACACAGTGTTTCTACACCCAGACACTCACACACTACACACAGTGTTTCTACACCCAGACACTCACACACACACACAGTGCTTCTACACCCAGACTCACACTACACACCAGTTTTCTACACCCAGACACTCACACACTACACACAGTGTTTGTACCCAGACACACACACTACACACAGTGTTTCACACAGACACTCACACACACACACAGTGTTTCTACACCCAGACACTCACACTACCCAGTGTTTCTACACCCAGACACTCACACTACACACAGTGTTTCTACACCCAGACACTCACACTACACACAGTGTTTCACCCAGACACTCACACTACACACACAGTGTTTCTCACCCAGACACTCACTACACCCAGTGTTTCTACACCCAGACACTCACACTACACACAGTGTTTCTACACCCAGACACTCACACTACACACAGTGTTTCTACACCCAGACACACACACTACACAGTGTTTCTACACCCAGACCTCACACTACACACAGTGTTTCTACACCCAGACACTCACACTACACAGTGTTTCTACACCCAGACACTCACACTACACCCAGACATTCACACTACACACAGTTTCTACACCCAGACACTCACACACACACCCAGACACTTCACACTACACCCAGACATTCACACTACACACAGTGTTTCTACACCCAGACACTCACACTACACACAGTGCTTCTACACCCAACACTCACACTACACCAGACACTCACACTACACACAGTGCTTCTACACCCAGACACTCCACACTACACACAGTGTTTCTACATGACACTCACACTACACCCAGACACTCACTACACCCAGACACTCACACTACACAGTGTTTCTCACCCAGACACTCACACTACACAGTGTTTCTACACCCAGACACTCACCTACACCCAGACACTCACACTACCAGAACTCACACTACACCCAGACATTCACTACACACAGTGTTTCTACACCCAGACACTCACACTACACACAGTGTTTCTTACACCAGACACTCACACTACCAGACACTCACACTACACCCAGACACTCACACTACACCCAGTGTTTCTACACCCAGACACTCACACACCTTCTAGTAATACAAATGTAGGAATCTAATTACTACTGCTACTACTTTTTTTTAAATGGCCTTCAGCCTCCCCAATAGCCACAAATTCGCCGCCATTTTATTACCTTAAAATTAAATATCCTAATACATAAGTAGCTATCCTAACTGTGTTGGTAGTTGAGCCGCAGATCTATTCGGCATTCAGTGACTGTTGCCTCATAGTCAATATCTGCAACTGTTGTCAGCTTTGGGGCCGGTGCTCTCGTTCCCCTCAGAGGGCAAACAAGCCGACCTAAGGAGAAGACAGTCGACATCTCATCCAGGCTGTAACATACTTCTGGGCTGCGCTTCTGCTCGGATAGCACCTCCCGCAAGTCTGGCATAAGCATCTTGCACTTGGTCCCATCCACCAGAGGTTGTGAACACTAGAGGTGAAGCTGCCTTGATCAACGTTCTGATTGTCTCCCCGTATGCCCTTATCTTGTCGTTCGTTCCTCCTGTGTGCAGCATCGAGCCAGGTTACGGTGACATGCGGCCATGGGATATAAATCTGATGTCGAAGAAGGTTCTCTGTCCCCGCGTCCAGAATCCTCGAGCACTGACGTAAACACGGGCTTCGTTGGATATGTTTGAAGTCCTATGTTGGAAATTCTTACCGTCCAATGGAAGGATGGGCGGTTCTACCCTGACATCACGGCAGATTTCTTTAACATATTTGCTGTAAGATCCCTTACTTCGTCATGCCTCATGCATATGAAATCCCCTTTCTTGCACACCATGGCGTGATCGACGTCATGGGAAGAGCCACACGCATTGAGAGGGCAAACCTACTGACCTACCGGACCTTAGAGCATTGGCATCTGTAAATTCTTGTTTAATGAGACTGAAACCATTTGCCCTTATCGGTAACGTAGTTAACCAGTTCGAGGCGCCCACCTCCTGCGCTATAGCTACTTTTTTTAATTCTCTGGTACTTGCAACAACAATTGTTGCGATTTCTACTACCACTACTATTACTGTCGTTTATGGAGGTGCTGTCCTTATTACCACCATCACCGTCATCAATACACACACACACACACACACACACACACACATCAAGTTAAGATAAGAGACCAGCGGCCTTCACCTCGTGTCGTCACCTTCCACACTAACAAACTTTGACTCCTGAATTTTAAGAAGGTTGCGGCAGGTGGTGGTGAGGAGAGGATTGTGGTGGTAGAGGGTCGTGGTGGCAAGGTCGTGGCAGAGTGTTGTCACATACTAAAGTTACTGAGGTGAACTGGGGAGAATTGTGTAGTGAATTGAAGTGACTGGGAGTGAGCTGAGGGTGTAGTGAGGATGGTTTTGGGGTGTCTTACGGTGAACTGGGAGTGTACCGGGTTGAACTGGGTTGTACTGGGGGTTAAATGGGATGTATTTATTGTATACCGGGGTGTACTATAGAGATTACACCTTGGATACATACATACAGAATTAAGGTACTATTGTATGTAGATAAACTTGATTGACTCAGGCGTTTATTGTTTAACATGTTATATGTCTGTCAATGTGTGTGTGTGTGTGTGTGCGTGTGTGTGTGTGTGTGTGTGTGTGTTCACTTTCACTAACCCGTAATCTTACCGGATAAAGTAGCCAATCAAGGACTACATTAGTGTAATCACAGGACACAAAATGACCGGGATGTTAAAGTAGCCAATCTAGGACACAGAATGACGAGATATTAAAGTAGCCAATCACAGGACACAATGATGACATGTGAAAATAACCAATCACAGGACACAATGATTGGATGTTAAAGCAACCAATCACAGGACACAATGATGGTGTGAAAGTAACCAATCACACACACTTTGTTTTCAACTCTTTCGCTCAAACTTTAATTAAACATTTTATAAGTAAAGAATTTGAACCTGATTTCATTGTATCGTAGAAAATTAGGAATTAACATATTGTGAGTGTGAGTAACTTTGTGCTCAGGGAGATATTTTTTTTTACACTGCTTGGCGCTCAGCGGATGACCTTTATCACAGGAAAGGGAAAAAATATAACAGTATTGTGGGTTTTCTAGAGTAAATCTGTCGACTACCTAAAAATTGAAATACTTTATGAAGGCCCCTTAACCTCCAGCCTTTTGAAGAGTAATTAGCATCTGTTGATAGGATATGAGGAGGGGCATTTTAGGTCCTACTGAAATCACCTAAGGACCATGCTGGTAGATCTTGATTACTGAACGAAGTCTTGACATAATGCTGTCTATCAAAATCTTATGTCGATACGCGGCTTTTTTTTATTAAGTTATTGGACGAAGGCGACATGTTATACAGACGGATGTTAAGCAGAGGGTTAACACGTTATGCCCCGCACCCACTACCACATTTTTACAGCGGGATAAAAGATCTACTGAAAATGAGGGATAATGTTTGTTATTTATCCAATATGCTAGACAGCTGAGGTACTACACTCACCCTTGACCACATATTAGACGTCATTCGCGCAACATCTGAACAGGAATGTAATAAACACAAGTGTCAGAACCGCATGACTGTCTGTACACAAACTGACTAACAGACACACACACAAACACTCCAAAGCTGACAATTAATTCTTCCTTGGGCCGTCCTGCTAAAGAGATGAGTAAATAAAAGAATAACAGATATGCACAACAGAAACGTAGAAATACCGATAAACAACACAAAAGGGATAACTGAAGACATTTACACGACTGTACTGTACTTACTTCTACAGCGCCTCCGTCAATGTTATCCATCCACGTCAGGACACAGTCTGTGGAGAATAGAAATAACATTAAAAATGAATAAAACTTATGTATGATATAAACGTCTCTTTTCACCAGATACCTCATGTGTGTGTGTGTTAATATTAAATGGATTTTTTTATGGTACTGTGATATAATACAACTCTACACGCAAACAACACAACAGGAATCCACTTGTATTCGCGATTGAGAGAGAGAGAGAGGCACACACACACACACACTCTTGGCACTGCTAGTCACTGCTGTTGTTGGTAGCGGATCCTGCAGGCTTACTGTTCGTCACTGTCACTTTCACGTTTCACTAAGGCAATACAGTCAAGGGGCCAGAACCTCCTGATGCTTCTCCTTAATGTTAGGGGATGAACTCACTCAGCCAGTCTCTTCCAACACAGCCAGACACGGTTTCCTCTTTAACACACTGCCTCTACTAGCTCTCTCCTCTTACGTGCCTCTGTCTCTCCTCTTTCCCTTCCTCTACTAGCTCTCTCCCTCTTTAAGTTGCCTCAACTAGCTCTCCCCACCCACTCTTTAACACACTGCCTCTACTCGCTCTCTCCCTCTTTACACTGCCTTTACTAGCTCTCTCACTCATTAACTTTGCCTCTACTAGCTCTCCCTCTTTGCCTACCTCTACTAGCTCTCTCTAACAATCAGCCTCCTACTAGCTCTCTCCCTCTTTACGTTGCCTCTACTAGCTCTTCCCTCTTTAACACACTGCCTCTACTAGCTCTCTCCCTCTTTACACTGCCTCTACTAGCTCTCTCCTCTTTACCTCTACTAGCTATCCCCTCTTTATCAATCAACCTCTACCTCTCTCCCTCTTTAACCCCTGCCTCTACTAGCTCTCTTCCTCTTTAACACACTGCCTCTACTAGCTCTCTCCTCTTTAACACACACCTCTGCTCTCTCCCTCTTTACACCTCTACTAGCTCTCTTCCTCTTTAACACACTGCCTCTACTAGCTCTCCCCTCTTTACTGCCTCTACTAGCTGTCTCCTCTTTACACCTCTACTAGCTCTCTCCCTCTTTACACTGCCTCTACTAGCTGTCTCCTCTTTACACTGCCTCTACTCTCCCCTTTACCTCTACTAGCTGTCTCCCCTCTTACACTGCCTCTACTAGCTCTCTTCCTCTTTAACACTGCCTCTACAACTCTCTCCCTCTTTACACCTCTACTAGCTCTCTCCCTCTTTACACTGCCTCTACTAGCTCTCTCCCTCTTTACACTGCCTCTACTAGCTTTCTCCCTCTTTTACACTGCCTCTACTAGCTCTCTCCTCTTCACTGCCTCTACTAGCTGTCTCCTCTTTACACTGCCTCTACTAGCTCTCTTCCCTCTTTAACACACTGCCTCTACTAGCTCTCTCCTCTTTACACCTGCCTCTACTAGCTTCCCCTCTTTACTACCTCTAGCTCTCTCCCTCTTTACACTACCTCTAGCTGTCTCCCTCTTTACACTGCCTCTACCTCCTTCCCTCTTTACCACTGCCTCTACTAGCTGTCTCCCTCTTTACACTGCCTCTACTAGCTGTCTCCCTCTTTACACTCTACTAGCTGTCTCCCTCTTTACACTGCCTCTACTAGCTGTCTCCTCTTTACACTGCCTCTACTAGCTCTCTCCCTCTTTACACTGCCTCTACTAGCTTTCTCCCCTCTTTACACTGCCTCTATAGCTTTCTCCCTCTTTACACTGCCTCTACTAGCTCTCCCTCTTTACACTGCCTCTACTAGCTCTCTCCCTCTTTACACTGCCTCTACTAGCTCTCTCCCTCTTACACTGCCTCTAGCTGTCTCCCTCTTTACACTGCCTCTGCTCTCTCCCTCTTTACACTGCCTCTACTAGCTCTCTCCTCTTTACACTGCCTCTACTAGCTGTTCTCCCTCTTTACACCTCTACTAGCTCTCTCCCTCTTTACACTGCCTCTACTAGCTTTCTCCCTCTTTACACTGCCTCCTACTAGCTTTCTCCCTCTTTACACTGCCTCTACTAGCTCTCTCCTCTTTACACTGCCTCTACTAGCTGTCTCCTCTTTACACTGCCTCTACTAGCTCTCTCCCTCTTTACACTGCCTCTACTAGCTGTCTCCCTCTTTACACTGCCTCTACAAGCTGTCTCCCTCTTTACATTGCCTCTGCTACTATCCACGTGGTGTTTGAGTGAACATTAACATTACTCGTTCATTTTCGACGCCTGTCTTTAGAGCATCTCGGAATATACAGAATTGTAGTATTACGAGTGAAGACACGACACATTCCTGGAAAACCTTACAAGAGACGGAATCAGTACATGGCCAGTAGTTGCCACCAGAGCGTAAATGAGACGTGAGCGACCGTCTACGCGACTAACTGGCCGATCAGTGGCGAAGAGAATAAAGTAAAGTATGTGTAGGATCTTCGTATAGGTCCTACCAGTTTATTAACAAGATATACAGCAACATTGATTCATAACTTCGAGGGAATTAGATTGTGTGCAGAGGAGTAACACTACTGGCGTGTCACCATCACCAGTAAGAACACTGACGAGACTCAACTTACGACCTCTAAAAAACAAAAACAATCCCAAAATTCTAGGATACTTTTATCATACATCAGTAAGGTTTAATATGACAGATGGCAGTAAGTTACGTCTTCTGGACGGTTGTGTTACTGCCCCACAGTGAACAACAAACACGACAACACCACTGGTATAGGAGGCAGCAACACACAGAGCCACAACAAACACGACAACACCACTGGTATAGGAGGCAGCAACACAGAGCCAAACAAACACGACAACACCACTGGTATAGGAGGCAGCAACACAAGCCACAACAACACGACAAACACTGGTATAGGGACAGCAAACACAGAGCCACAAAAACACGACAAACCACTGGTAGAGCACAACACAGACACAAAAACACGACAACACCACTGTAAGGAGGCACACACAGACCACAAACACACACCACACACCAACACAAACACGACAACACCACTGGTATAGGAACAGCAACACACAACCACACACACCAACACACAGAGCACAACAAACGACAACACCACTGGTATGGAACAGCAACACACAGAGCCACAACAAACACGACAACACCACTGGTGGCAGCAACACAGACAACAAACACGACAACACACTGTATAGAGGACACACACAGAGCACAAAAACACACAAACCCCCACAAAAACCACACAACAAACACAACACACAAACCACTGTATAGGAGGCAGCAACACAAGCCACAAAAACACGACAACACCACTGTATAGGAGGCAGCAACACAGAGCCACAACAAACACGACAACACCACTGGTATAGAGACAGCAACACACAGAGCACAAAAACACGAAACACACGGATGAGCAGCAACACAGAGCACAACAAACACGACAACACACTGTAGAGCAACACACAGCCAAAAACACGACAACACCACTGGTATAGGGCAGCAAAACAGAGCCACAAAAACACGACAAACCACTGGTATAGAGACAGCAACACACAGAGCCACAACAAACACGACAACACCACTGTATAGAGACAGCACACAGAGCCACAACAAACAAAACACCACTGGTATAGGAGGCAGCAACACACAGGCCACAACAAACACGACAAACCACTGGTATAGGAGCAACACACAGACCACAAAAACACGACAACACCACTGGTATAGAGGCAGCAACCACAGAGCCACAAAAACACGACAACCACAAACACAACAAAACAACCACACCCCCAAAAAACACAACAACAAACCAAAACAACAAAACACACAACAAACAACAACACAACACACACAAAAACACAAACACACACACACCACAAACACAACACCACTGATGAGGCAGCAACACCAAGCCAACAAACACGACAACACCACTGTAGGAGCAGCAACACACAAGCCACACAAACACGACAAACCACTGATGAACAGCAAACACAGACCACAACAAACGACAACACACGGTATGGAGACAGCAACACACAGAGCCACAACAAACACGACAACACCACTGGTGAGAGGCAACACAGAGCCACAACAAACACGACAACACCACTGTATAGAGGCAGCAACACACAGACCACAACAAACACACACAACCACACACACAACAACAACAACACACCAACAAACGAAACACCACTGTATGGAGCAGCAACACACAGACCACAACAAAAACACACACCCACAAAAACACGACAACCCTGGTATAGAGACAGCAACAAGCACAACAAACACGACAACACCACTGGTATAGAGGCGCAACACAGACACAACAAACACGACAACACCACTGGTATGAACACACACAGTGAACAACAAACACGACAACACCACTGGTATAGGAGGCAGCAACACACAGAGCCACAACAAACACGACAACACCACTGGTATAGGAGACAGCAACACACAGAGCCACAACAAACACGACAACACCACTGGTATAGGAGGCAGCAACACACAGTGCCACAACAAACACGACAACACCACTGGTATAGGAGGCAGCAACACACAAAGCCACAATGAATTCATCTCACACGGCACTTCCACGTCATAATACTTTACTGTCATGAGCACCCCATGGCAGACGCTTGCCCACAGTCGCAGCTGCTTATTCAGTACGACTCGCGCGGTACATTACGACTGAGATCAACCAAGGCTATTAAACGACCATCTAAGAGTTCCATGAGTCCAGTAAGTGAGAGCGAAATGATACGATGATATCTAGATTATTTATTCCACTGATCAACTGTTTGGTAGTTGAGTTATTGGCTGACGAGTGACACCGATTTTATATTAATTGAATTTTAAGGAAAACTTCAGGAAATAAACCGTTTTTTTATAAAAAAGATTTAAATTTTTTGAAATGCATTGTTTCAACATCGTCTCAAAATTATGTAAATTTTCACAACATCGTCTTAACATTGTCAACATTTGCTCAACATTTTCTCACCATTGTCAACATTTTCTGAACATCGTCTCAACATTTTCTCAACACTCTTACCATCCTCTAAAAAAAAAATTCACCATCGTCTCTACATTTCATCAATATTTGCTCAACATAGTCAACATTTTCTCAACATTATCAATATTTCTCAACATATTCTCACCATCGTCTCAACATTTTATTAAAATTTTCTCAACATAGTCTCAACATTGTCAACATTTCCCAACATTGTGTCAAAACACCAGGTTGGTCCTACAGCAAGACCCTGACCGTGACCCGCTCATTTGTATGCATGGCCGCTGCTACTTCTCAGTGGTAACCGCTATCAAATTGTACATTACTGCAGCCGTAACAAAGACTATAGCATGGAGGGGGGAGGGGGGTAGACCTCGATGATCCCCCCCCCCCACACACACACACAAAAATGTTTCGTTTTCAGCCCCGACTATGTCAAGTTAGGTTGGGTTGGGTTGGGTTGGGTTGGGTTGGGTTGGGATGGGATGGGATGGGATATGGGATGGGATGGGATGGGATGGGATGGGATGGGTTGGGTTGGGTTGGTTGGGTTGGGATGGGATGGGATGGGATGGGAGGATGGATGGGATGGGATGGGATGGGATGGGATGGGTTGGGTTGGGTTGAACTAGTGTGTTAGGTATAATTAGACAAGCATATATAGTTATAGAAACGTTTTGAATTTCTAAGCCGTTGGTATGGAAACTCTTTGGTTTAGATCAGTGATTCCCAAAGTTTGTACTCAAGCATCACACTTCCCTCGCCTCCCATTTCTTAGAATAAATGCAATCAAATTTAAACCTTGTACTCGTAATCATTTTATCCACGTATCTTGTACACATGGGGAAGATTGAAATATTCTAAGAAAAAATATTGTTCAATAATTTTTTTGAAACTTTCATAATAAAGAAAACAAAAGAATGTCAAGATATGTTTTTTTCACATGGACGCGTGACCCCCTGTATCAACATCGTCTCCTTCAGTTTGAGAACCATTGGTTTAGATATTTTTTTACCGGGTAGAAACGATCTATTTGTTTTTATTTGAGGCTAAACGTCTGGCCTGGTGGGTGTAGGTTAGTGGCGGGCCACAAGTGTTAACGAGAGTGTTGTGGTGTGTGAGCCTGGCCATGACGAGAGAGGCCGCTGCAGGAAATCTGTCCTGCAGCCTAACTCACACACTCAACCTTCCGTTGTTCCTCCACTATTTTTTTTCTCCTCACCCCACTGGTGTGCTGGCTATCCTCTAGACAGTCTTGAGTCTAGACAACACACCTGGGTGAATAATTTACCACATCAACTTAATGAACATAGAAAGAGACATATACTGTATAGAAGGTTGGTTTAATGCGTGGACCTCAACCAACTCTGTGTTGCAAGAGGTGAGGGGAGAGGGGGATAACAGGATTAGGCTATCATGTCACGTTAATATCTCTTCCTGTCTCCCCGATAGTGTACAACCCTGGTGGCGACACACAACACACCGGCTGAGTGATTTCACGCTGCATGATGTAAGCTACTCAGACGATCACGCTCTTAGTGTGTATTTTTTTCCACATTTCTGTAAAATAGCTTAGCCGACCGATGGCTTACGTTGGATGAGGTGCGTTATTCCGCCCGGTTCTTGACTTTATGTGCCTTGCCTATATCTTCGTAGTGATAATATCCATCTTATTCAAATGCCCGTGAATAAACCGTAACACATGGTGATTTACACGGTAATAAATAAGGACAATAAGGCAAGGCTTTATTTATGGTCGCGGGGCACGTCAACAGGATCGATAACCTCAGCAAGTCTTGTTACATCCTGCCTCTCTTGCTGCTACCTACCGTTTTACAAGTCAGTACTTATACACTCATAAAAAACCCCGCATGGAAGTAGTTTACATTGCTTATAACAAACGAACAATAAATAATAACTAAGAATAACATAACTTCAACACACATTAACGCGTTATGTTTTATATTCACCGCCCCATCGTGGAGATAATTATTTCCCGCCCCCAAAAATCCCGCCTCTACAAACAGCTGATACTTTTAGAGGGAAATACCACGGCGCCGGCGGTGGTAACCATAAACACAGCTGGTTGGTATATTTACCTCAAAATCTGCCCGGCGGGTATTGGAGGCAGGCGAGTAATTTGTGCGTATATTGGGCGACTTGAGCGCTATTCCTGAATACCAGTCCGCGACCTTATATTTCCCAGAACAAAATATGGCACCAGAATGTCTCGGTTAGGGTAAAAGCGGTCAGACTTTGATAGGTGATAAATTTTAGCGTGGTGATAACTGCAGGCCGGGGAACATTGGCGTGAGGTGCAGTCCGATATAAAGAAGGTTTACATTGGGTGGGGGGGGGGGGACTGTGTGGGGAATGTGGGTGTTGTCAACTGGAGGGTGACAACTGGTTGACCTCCATGATGGCAGCTGGCTGGCTTCCATGATTCTCGCTGGCCTCCATGATGGCAGCTTGCTGGCTTCCATGATGACAGCTGGCTGGCCTCCATGATAAAAAGCTGGCTGGCCTCCATGATACTCGCTGGCCTCCATGATGACCTATTCCCCAGTTATGTAAGTTTCATCATCTGTGTTAAGTGTATATTTTCTGCCGTTTGGGTTGTCACGTTCTTTCAACAAACCGGTAATATTAAATCAGTATTATTACACACACACACACACACACACACACACACACACACACACACACACACACACACACACCACACACACACACACACGTCACCAGAGCTTTTCAACTTTGTCAGTAAAGTTCAAAACCTAGACAAAGTTTCTTAACGTTTTATCATGAATTGTAAACATCTATCTATCTATCTAGCTATCTATCTATCTATCTATCTATCTATCTATCTATCTATCTATCTTCTTTGTTAATTTTCTATGGGACAGGTGGTGCTATGTGGAGAGGACCGACATGGGTAGGTGTGGCACTATACAGGAAGGTGTGGCACTATATAGGGAGATGTGGCATTACATGGCAAGGTGTGGCACTAGAGGGGGAGGTATGGCACTATATAGGGAGGCATGGCACCATATGGGAAGGTATGGCACTATTTGGGGAGGTATGGCACTATATATAGAGGTATGGCACTATATGAGGAGGTATGGCACTATATATAGAGCTGTATGGCACTATATGGGGAGGTATGGCACTATATGGGAAGGTGTGGCATTATTTGGGGAGGTGTGGCACTATATGGGAAGGTGTGGCACTATTTGGGGAGGTGCGGCACTATATGGGGAGGTGTGGCACTATTTGGAGAGATGGTTCACTATATGGGAAGGTGTGGCACTATTTGGAGAGGTGTGGCACTATATATAGTAGGTAGGTGTGGCACTACAAGGGGAAGTATCGGCACTATATTACTGGACAAGATTGAATTAAAGGTTAAACGCTAATGTTTCAACTCGACGAACTTTTTTGCCGATACAGTAGCTTTTAACATAAGTAATGAATTATAGGGTAAAAGTGATATCTTACTGAAGAAAATTGACGGGTAATATCAAACTTGTTTATTGGGCATTAGTAAATAGTGAAATTTGGCGGGAAATATCAATTTGTTTATTGGCCACTACTAAATATAGAAATCAGAGGAAGTGACACCCTTAAATATTAGCCAAAAAACAAAAAGAAAAAAAAACTGGAGCTAAATATACATGTGTACCAGGTATAACCCAAACTAAGATAGAAATTTGGCAGGAAACCTTGCACTTTGTTTACCAACACCGTCAGCTGAGAAAAGGGGGCGCGTATCAGACATATTGTAGGCACGCTGGCAAGACTCACGTTCCCAGGTACACAAGCGGCAGGTTTATGAGACCACGAACGAAGCTTCAAGCATTTTGGGGAGAATATGTTTAACGCTCGACTGACACTTCTCGCCCTTCCTTACGTAACTCAACGTTCCTCCCGCGACAGGCTGTGTGACGTCACAACTTACATCAGGCGTTGGGGTTTCTGCGCCCAATAGAATGTTAACTCGGCGTTCATGCATTCATTATAACATCCGCTAGGCGTTCATGCATTGATTATAACATCCACTAAGCGTTCATGCATTGATCCACTATGCGTTCATGCATTGATCCATTATGCGTTCATGCATTCATTATAACATCCACTAGGCGTTCATACATTCATTATCGTTCACCACAACATACACTAGGCACTAATACTTTCTAACCTGTCTTAACAAACTCTCAACGCGACAACGAATCTGAATGGCTCACGTATAACCACGGCAGTGTCTGTGTGTGGAGGGTGGGAATGGCGTCAACACTGCACTGAGACTCACCCACACAACCGGATGCTTTCTCTTAATTCATGTTACCGGAGCTTTAAGACTCAATGCCCTCGATAACAAAGACATATGAGGAGCCTTTATGTGGACGAGTGGTATCTTGGTTAGGTTAGGTTAGGCTAGATCTAAGATTAAATTTATGTAGGTGTTTAGTTATCAGGCGAAATAAGTTGGGGCAAATTTTGAGGGGTCCAGAAGTCACACAGCTGGTACTAACACAAGACACACAGCTGGTATTAACACAAGACACACAGCTGGTACTAACACAAGACACACAGCTGGTACTAACACAAGACACGCTGGTACTAACACAAGACACACAGCTGGTACTAACACAAGACACACACAGCTGGTACTAACACAAGAACACACAGCTGGTACTAACACAAGACACACAGCTGGTACTAACACAAGCAGCTGGTATTAACACAACACAGCTGGTACTAACACAAGACACACAGCTGGTACTAACACAAGACACACAGCTGGTACTAACACAAGACACACAGCTGGTACTAACACAGGACACACAGCGTACTAACACAAGACACACAGCTGGTACTAACACAAGACACACAGCTGGTACTAACACAAGACACACAGCTGGTACTAACACAAGACACACAGCGTACTAACACAGGACACACAGCTGGTACTAACACAAGACACACAGCTGGTACTAACACAAGACACACAGCTGGTACTAACATAAGACACACAGCTGGTACTAACACAAGACACACAGCTGGTACCAACACAAGACACAGGTACTAACACAAGACACACAGCTGGTACTAACACAAGACACACAGCTGGTACTAACAACAAGACACACAGCTGGTATTAACACAAGACACACAGCTGGTACTAACACAAGACACACAGCTGGTACAACACAAGACACAGCTGGTACTAACACAAGACACACAGCTGGTACTAACACAAGACACACAGATGGTACTAACACAAGACACACAGCTGGTACTAACACAGGACACACAGCTGGTACTAACACAAGACACACAGCTGGTACTAACACACAAGACACCAGCTGGTACTAACACAGGACACACAGCTGGTACTAACACAAGACACACAGCTGGTACTAACACAAGACACACAGCTGGTACTAACACAAGACACACAGCTGGTACTAACACAAGACACACAGCTGGTACTAACACAGACACAGATGGTACTAACACAAGACACACAGCTGGTACTAACACAGGACACACAGCTGGTACTAACACAAGACACACAGATGGTACTAACACAAGACACACAGCTGGTACTAACACAGGACACACAGCTGGTACTAACACAAGACACACAGCTGGTACTAACACAAGACACACAGCTGGTACTAACACAGGACACACAGCTGGTACTAACACAAGACACACAGCTGGTACTAACACAAGACACAGCTGGTACTAACACAAGACACACAGCTGGTACTAACACAAGACACACAGCTGGTACTAACACAAGAACACACAGCTGGTACTAACACAAGACACACAGCTGGTACTAACACAAGACACACAGCTGGTACTAACACAGGACACACAGCTGGTACTAACACAAGACACACAGCTGGTACTAACACAAGCAGCTGGTACTAACACAAGACACACAGCTGGTACTAACACAGGACACACAGCTGGTACTAACACAAGACACAGCTGGTATAACACAGACACACAGCTGGTACTAACACAAGACACACAGCTGGTACTAACACAAGACACACAGCTGGTACTAACACAAGACACACAGCTGGTACTAACACAAGACACACAGCTGGTACTAACACAAGACACACAGCTGGTACTAACACGCAGCTGGCACAGAGACAGCCCAGCCGGTAACCGAGGGAAGTTGCACAGATATACAAAACTTTCTTAACGTAATGAAAAAGTTCGACCTGATTCTTGACGTGCAATGTATCATGATGTTAGGCTAGGTTTAGGTTAGGTTAGGTTAGGTTAGGTTGGGTTAGGTTAGGTTAGGTTAGGTTAGGTTAGGTTAGGTTAGGTTGGGTTAATGTTAGACTGTCCTCCAAGTTGTTAATGTAAGGTTGTCCTCCAAGTTGTTAATGTAAGGTTGTCCTCCAAGTTGTTAATGTAAGGTTGTCCTCCAAGTTGTTAATGTAAGGTTGTCCTCCAAGTTTTTTAATGTAAGGTTGTCCTCCAAGTTGATAATGTTTCGAGAGCGTAATGTTGATGTTATATTGTATTGCAACACTACAATAACCAAGGTCTTTTGACGGTGTAATCTAGAGAGGTATCGTAATATAAATTAAGATATTGTATCGTTAACCTCCTCGTCTGGCAGATATCGTATCGTTAACCTCCTCGTCTGGCAGATATCGTACCGTTAACCTCCTCTGTGAGATATCGTATCGTTAACCTCCTCGTATGGCAGATATCGTATCGTTAACCTCCTCGTATGGCAGATATCGTATCGTTAACCTCCTCGTATGGCAGATATCGTATCGTTAACCTCCTCGTATGGCAGATATCGTATCGTTAACCTCCTCGTATGGCAGATATCGTATCGTTAACCTCCTCGTATGGCAGATATCGTATCGTTAACCTCCTCGTATGGCAGATATCGTATCGTTAACCTCCTCGTATGGCAGATATCGTATCGTTAACCTCCTCGTATGGCAGATATCGTAGTATTATCGTCTGACACACGATCATTGTTGTGATACATTACGTTAACCTCAACTCATCATACATTCCACGAGTATTTCTAAACCTTTTCATTATTCCTTTTCATTGTAATTTTCTTATTTTATGTTTATCTCCTATCCTTCTCCCCCTCCTTCTCCTCCGTATTTCTCTTATTGCCTCTCATCTCTCTCATCTCTCTCTCTCTCTTTCTCATTCCAGTCTTCAATCTATCTTGGACACGGACGACCTCTCAGAAACCTTATTGATAAAACCTATAGAATTTATATAACCTTTAACTTGTAACCCTGTATCTTGTTTCTCTTTCCCTACAAATAACTAGACATGTTAACAATAACTCAGCTTAAATCTTTTTTTTTTGTGGTGGTGATGGTGAATATCTCAGCTTAATATTATGTTTTGTGTTAAGCTTTTGAAAGAGATTTAATACCCCCACGCCCCCACAACCACAGCTCAAAATGATGTGAGATTCTGTCTAGCCATTCCTGACCGATTTGGTTAAGTTAGGTTTAGTTTGAATAGGTTAAGTAGGACGTATCTCTCGAACCTCATGTCTTTAATTTGTTACCTTCTCTCTCTCTTATTTTTTCGTTTGCTTTATTTTCTTTCTTTCTTTCTTTCTTTCTTTCTTTCTTTCTCTCATCTCTGTATCTCTGTCTCTTATTTTCTCTCTCTCATCTTGCTGTACCTCTTTTTCTCTTTCATCTTTCATATCTCTCTCTCTCTCTCTCTCTCTCTCTCTCTCTCTCTCGCTCTCAGAGGAAAGAAGGTCAGACCAGGGTGAGTTAGCACCTTCCTCAAGTGCAGTGTCCAGTTTGGCCCACAACCAACCAACCACATAATCAACCAACCAACCAACCACATAATCAACCAACCAAACAACCACATAATCAATCAACCAACCAACCACATAATCAACCAACCAACCACATAATCAACCATCCAACCAACAACATACACAACCAAACAACCAACCACATAATCAACCAACCAACCAACCACACAATCAACCAACCAACCAACCAACCACATAAATATTCATAATAATCACTCAACCAAACAACCACAACAAACAAATAACCAACCAAATGAAGATACAGAATTATCAACTAACCAAATAAACAATTAAACAACCAGACTACCAAACAAACACATAAACACTAAAATAACCAACCAAAACATTAATCAACCAGACATTTAAACAATCAAACAATTAAAAAACAAAACAACTAAACAACCAAACAACTAAACAAATAAATAAACAAACAGACTCACACACACACTCAACAAAGGGCAGCGATGACTGTCTAAGGAAATATTTCAACACCCGGACGTTATCATACATCTTCATCCTCCTCCACCTCCACCCACCCCACCCCCCCGCCCACCCCGCCCACTAACCTAAGACCATTTTTACGTCAACCAGTAAGTTAAATGGTTCTTACGTTTATTTTATCGTTACTGATGATGTTATAGTAGTAAGCAGTTTAACTTTCCCTTCCCCCCACACACACAAAAAAATTAGGGTCGGAGTTTGAAATTACACTAAGAACTTACCTTAAATGGATTAATTCATTAGAGAGAGAGAGAGAGAGAGAGAGAGAGAGAGACAATGTTTATCGCAGGAGCCAGGGAAGGTGTGGGCTCAGGTGCGGAAGTGGCGTTATAAGATACTGCAAGACACGACTTATTTAACGTTCTCCCATGATGGAGCAGTACTGAGGGTGAGGATGTCGTGAGGGGAACAGATGAGGGAAAGGAGGAAGGGAGAGAGTTGGTGGGAGGAGGAAGGGAAGGAGAAGGGGATTTGGGAGGAAGGGAGAGGAGGAGGGAGGGAGGGAGGAGGGAGGAGGGGTTAGTGGTGAAAGAATGGAAGAGAAGTGAGGAGGAGAAAGAAGGAGGAGAGAGGAGAGGGGAGAATGAGGGGTTGGTGTGAAGGAATGGAAGAGAGCTGAGGAGGAGGAAGAGGAGGAGGAAATAAGGTAATCATGGGAGAGAAGAGAGGGACGAGAGGGGGTGGGTGATGTGACCATTACTATATTTTGTCTTCGTCTTGACAAAGGTGTTTTGATGCTGGTGATGCAGCAGAAATTTTATCACAGAAAGAAAAAACTTTCCGTGCACCAGCAGACATAAATTGGCTTGACTGTACGAGTATTGTGCCTTACCTAATGTTGGGTTGCATTAAAATGTGGTTAGTTTAGGTTAAATAAGGCTAAGTAATGCTAATTTAGGTTAGGTAAGACAAGGTTGAAAAAAGTGAAAGTGTGATTCATAAAATTGACGGTAAGTTAGTGGCTGCAGAAATAGAGAACTCTGCTGGTTAAGACTTTGACAAACAAGGAGGCACGTGGCCGACACTGCACTCGGCCGTCTTCACGGCCCAGTGACCCCTAGAACAGAACGCGAGCACTGTATCCAATCGGCCTCCAAATCCTTTATATGTTTGGTTATAGGTTACAGTAGATTAGATTAGGCACAGGTGACTTTATGAGGCATAAGCGTGGGGAAGGTTGTGGTGGGCAGGATTCTCCTGGTGGAGGAGGACGCTGGGTGCTGGGAGGGTCGTGGAGATCCATGAGACAGGAGGACCTCCCTGGCGGAGGAGGACGCTGGGTGCTGGGAGGTCGTGGAGAACAAGACAGGAAAGGAGGACCTCCTGGCGGAGGAGGACGCTGGGTGCTGGGAGGGTCGTGGAGAACCATGAGACAGGAGGACCTCCTGGCGGAGGAGGACGCTGGGTGCTGGGAGGGTCGTGGAGAACCATGAGACAGGAGGACCTCCCCTGGCGGAGGAGGACGCTGGGTGCTGGGAGGGTCGTGGAGAACCATGAGACAGGAGGACCTCCCTGGCGGAGGAGGACGCTGGGTGCTGGGAGGGTCGTGGAGAACCATGAGACAGGAGGACCTCCCTGCGGAGGAGGACGCTGGGTGCTGGGAGGGTCGTGGAGAACCATGAGACAGGAGGACCTCCCTGGCGGAGGAGGACGCTGGGTGCTGGGAGGGTCGTGGAGAACCATGAGACAGGAGGACCTCCCTGGCGGAGGAGGACGCTGGGTGCTGGGAGGGTCGGGGATGTGTGGTGGCGGCTTTAAGGTGTGCTCAGCTGCTCCTCGCAGCTTCTTTGTTGCTCACCTCAGCTCCCTCCCTCTCTCCCTGATTCCCTCCCTCTCTCAACTTCCCCTCCTTCCTCCTGCCACCCACCCCGCCAGCCAGCCAGGCAGCCTCGCGATCTATACCACGGGCGCTGTGCACAAAAACGTGCGCCGCAGAGCCCTCCCAGAGTGCCAGGCGCATGTGCGTTCTTTCGGGCGTGGAAAGGTCAGGGCGAGGCTGTGGAAGGCCTCATGAGCCGGAACAATGGTGGCCAAATTGTGTGGTCTAAGAGAGTTGGCAACGTGTGTGTGTGTGTGTGTGTGTGTGTGTGTGTGTGTGTGTGTGTGTTTGTGTGTGTTTTTTGTTTTTGTATGTATGTATGTATGTATGTATGTATGTATGTATGTGTGTGTGTGTGTGTGTGTGTGTGTGTGTGTGTGTGTGTGTCAGAGAGCCCCAGGACAGCCAGTGTTTCAACAGGTGGGCCACTGATCAATACACTCATCATTATATTATTTACCCCCGGACCTCCCCTGTCCTCTCCTCTCAGACACATTTTCACTATAAAAACAAAAAAACTTAAAAGTGAAAATTGCTTAAAAATGGTCAATATCTTCCACCATTTTACTACCACCGTCTGTGTGTGTGTGTGTGTGTGTGTGTGTGTGTGTGTGTGTGTGTGTGTGTGTGTGTGTGTTCAACTTGGACTCCCTAAAACACCGTACCAAAATCTCCCAAGAATAATTAATAACGAATGTAAATAAAAACGAGCAACAACAACAAAAAACAAAGAAAAATCAGGAGTAAAAAGATACAATCAGCAATGAAGAAAATCAGGAACCAAAGTTAACCTGATTGACAGGATTGATTTCGAGACGCCTAAACGGGACCCAACGACAGGATGGGAATGCGCGCAGCTGCCTGGAGATAACGTAGCCGCGTGGAGATATTGCGCCTTTAACTCTCGTAAATCAATTAAACTGCATGTCCTTTCTCTCTCTCTCTCTGTTTAATGTTCGGCGTCTGCGCATGAGAGAATGTTTTCACCGCTAAACGATCACTATACCCCCCCACCCCCACTCTCTTCCTCCTCGAATAAAGAGGATATAGTTTATTCAAGCGAGTGGTTGGGTTGTTTTTATCATTTTTTCCCGCACCATTTTTGTTATCATCTCGTCTGCGCCAACTTTAAATCAGGGTTGTGAAACAGCGTCGGCCTCACCTTGTGTACTAATAATAAATGTCTCTACAGCCTACAGGAGTGACGGTAATGTAGTGAGTGACGCTAAAACAGACATCATTTTACCGAGTGACGCTTAAATAGTTATTATTAAATGGGTGACGTCGGCACAAACATTTTAAGTGAGTAAAGGGTGAAATAAATGTTTCTGAAAGAGTGACGTTAAACTAGACACGTGACTGAATGAGTGATGTTAAACTAGACACGTGACTGAATGAGTGATGTTAAACTAGACACGTGACTGAATGAGTGATGTTAAACTAGACACGTGACTGAATGAGTGACGTTAAACTAGACACGTGACTGAATGAGTGATGTTAAACTAGACACGTGACTGAATGAGTGACGTTAAACTAGACACGTGACTGAATGAGTGACGTTAAACTAGACACGTGACTGAATGAATGACGTTAAATAGACACGTGACTGAATGAGTGACGTTAAACTAGACACGTTACTGAATGAATGACGTTAAACTAGACACGTGACTGAATGAGTGACGTTAAACTAGACACGTGACTGAATGAGTGACGTTAAACTAGACACGTGACTGAATGAGTGACGTTAAACTAGACACGTGGCTGAATGAGTGATGTTAAACTAGACACGTGACTGAATGAGTGATGTTAACCTAGACACGTGACTGAATGAGTGACGTTAAACTAGACACGTGACTGAATGAATGATGTTAAACTGGACACGTGACTGAATGAGTGATGTTAAACTAGACACGTGACTGAATGAGTGATGTTAAACTAGACACGTGACTGAATGAATGACGTTAAACTAGACACGTATGAATGAATGACGTTAAACTAGACACGTGACTGAATGAGTGATGTTAAACTAGACACGTGACTGAATGAGTGATGTTAAACCAGACACGTACTGAAAGTGACGTTAAACTAGACACGTGACGATGGTGACGTTAAACAGACACGTGACTGAATGGTATAAACTAGACACGTGACTGAATGAGTGACGTTAAACTAGACACATGACTGAATGAGTGATGTTAAACTAGACACGTGACTGAATGAGTGACGTTAAACTAGACACGTGACTGAATGAGTGACGTTAAACTAGACACGTGACTGAATGAATGACGTTAAACTAGACATGTGACTGAATGAGTGACGTTAAACTAGACACGTGACTGAATATGACGTTAAACTAGACACGTGACTGAATGGTGACGTTAAACTAGACACGTGACTGAATGGTGACGTTAAACTAGACACGTGACTGAATGGTGATTAAACTAGACGTGACTGAATGAGTGACGTTAAACTAGACACATGACTGAATGAGTGACGTTAAACTAGACACATGACTGAATGAGTGACGTTAAACTAGACACGTGACTGAATGAGTGATGTCAAACTAGACACGTGACTGAATGAATGACGTTAAACTAGACACGTGACTGAATGAGTGACGTTAAACTAGACACGTGACTGAATGAATGACGTTAAACTAGACACGTGACTGAATGAGTGACGTTTCAAGATTTTTATAGCTGTGTCTGGCCCTAAACTTAGACACACGTCCAAATGAGAAATGCTAAAGAAAGACAAATTTCTGAAAGATTGTGGTATTGATCAGTGACTCCTGAGAGCACGAGGAAATAATCTCTCTCTCTCTCTCTCTCACTCACTCATTCTCCCTCCCTCTCTCTCTCTTACCCCACTCTCTCTCTCCTCCTCACATTCTCTCTCTCTCTTTTTACCCACACTCTCTCTCACTCCTCATTCTCTCTCTCTCTCTCTCTCTCTCTCTCTCTCTCTCTCTCTCTCTCCTCTCTCTCTCCACCTCTCTCTCTCTCTCACCCACTCACTCGTTCTCTCCTCTCTCTCTCTTACCCACACTCTCTCTCACTCACTCATTCTCTCTCTCTCTCTCACCCACACTCTCTCTTGCTCACTCGTTATCTCTCTCTCTCTCTCTCTCTCTCTCTCTCTCTCTCTCTCTCTCTTACCCACACTCTCACTCACTCACTCCTCGTTCTCTCTCTCTCTTATCCTCCTCTCTTTTTTACTCACTCCACTCACTGACTCACTCACTCACTGACTCTCTCTCAATCACTCACTCTCTCTCTAGTATAATAACGTCATTGTGTGTGGTCAGTCATTAGGAATTTTAAAAACACAACATTTTCATTGGCTAAAATAAACAACGACTGCAGGTTATATTATGTGTGGTTAATGAGTTATATATTAGGCTCTATTTTGACAACCACAACCACACCCTCCTACCACCACACCCTCACCATCCTATAACCACACCTTGCCATCCTACAACCACGACATACTCTTCCACATCTGAAATGCTTGTCAGGATTCCAGTATGTTCATTCCTAACTCCCGTTTCTATCTAAGAATCATGAGGCGCCTTCGTGACACACACACACACACACACACACACACACACACATAGTGACTCATTAACTTTCACATTACCTACAACGATTCATATTACTTCAGTATATTATAGAGGGTGAGTGGTGAGGCAGGGGTGAGGTAGGGTGAGGCAGGGTGGTGGGTGAGGCAGGGGTGAGGCAGGGGAGGGTGAGGCAGGGTGAGGTAGGGTGAGGCAGGGTGAGTGGTGAGGTAGGGTGAGCAGTGAGTGGTGAGGCAGGGGTGAGGTAGGGTGAGGCAGGGTGAGTGGTGAGGAGGTGAGGTGAGGTAGGTGAGGCAGGGGTGAGTGGTGAGGCAGGGTGAGGCAGGGGTGAGTGGGAGGAGCAGGGTGAGGTAGAGTGAGGCAGGGTGAGTGGTGAGGCAGGGGGTGTGAGGCAGGGTGGAGTGGTGAGGCGGGGTGGAGGCAGGGTGAGTGGTGAGGCAGGGTGAGGCAGGGTGGTGGTGAGGCAGGGTGAGGTGAGGGTGAGGCAGGGTGAGTGGGTGAGGCAGGGTGAGGTAGGGTGAGGCAGGGTGAGGGGGTGAGGCAGGGGTGGGGTGAATGGTGAGGCAGGGGTGAGGGTAGGGTGAGGCAGGGTGAGGGGTAAGTGCCATACATCGCTGACAGGGGAAGACCTCCTAGTCGGCACGATATGTGTGGAATAATTATGCTAATAACACACGTCAAGGGAAGTTCGCCATGCAACACCTCGCTAAGTTCTACTCTACGTAATTATAATATACGAGAATGTAGTTACCGTTAAGTTTCAGGGCAGTGTGGATGATGGTGTTGATACGCTTTTGTACTTCAGGGAGGTGTGGTCTTTGGTCTTTAGCTGCGGGGGAAATTTAACTTACGAGTGTGAGAATATGGGTCTTGATTATTTTATAGGTAGTAGTCGCTGTAACGGGGCAATCTTGTGGCCGAGATTCTCACTGAAATATCGACGACTGTAATGTTATTTTCATGCTATACTTCAGGAGAGTCAATTATGTATACGTTATGATGGTTCTCACATCTCCAGTTCGGGGGGAAATTTAACGCATGAACATTTGAATATCTGGAGCCCAAGAAAACCTCGCAAGGTTTCTGTTTACGAGATTATAATGTAGGGTCGTAGTCGCTAATGAGGCCACCGAGGCGAGGCACTCCTGAGTTTGTGGGTCGCGCCCGCCAGCAGAGTTGCACACCACACAGGCTTCCTTCCTCGATTTGTTTTCTCTTCCTAACGAAAACTTCTACTAGTTTCCTACCAATCACAGCCTCATATACCTCCTTCTATCAACCAAGCAACACACAGACAAATAGTCGACATAAGCATAATCTCTTTATCAACCTGTAATGTAAAAATTGTTGAACCAAAAAATTTCCCGCGTAACTTATCTGAAAATTTGGTGCTCGATGTGACCAAAAAATTTAGAGCCAATCAGAGAGCATCTCGACGGGACAGGTGGAGCGGTTAAATGTATATCGATTGTGACCGATGCGAGAGTGTTAAGATGGTAATGATATTGTGGCTAAA